>NW_025547624.1:1005000-1010000 GCF_905237065.1 Salmo salar
TGTGTGTCCTGTGTGTGTGTGTGTCCTGTGTGTGTGTGTCCTGTGTGTGTGTGTCCTGTGTGTCCTGTGTGTCCTGTGTGTGTGTGTGTCTGTGTGTCCTGTGTGTGTGTGTCTGTGTGTCCTGTGTGTGTGTGTCCTGTGTGTGTGTGTGTCCTCTGTGTGTGTGTGTGTCCTGTGTGTATTTGTCCTGTGTGTGTGTATTTGTCCGTTGTGTGTGTGTGTGTGTGTGTCCTTTGTGTGTGTGTGTGTCTGTGTGTGTGTATTTGTCCTGTGTGTGTGTGTGTGTGTATTTGTCCTGTGTGTGTGTGTGTGTGTATTTGTCCTGTGTGTGTGTGTGTGTGTGTGTGTGTGTGTGTGTGTGTGTGTGTGTGTGTGTATTTGTCCTGTATGTGTGTGTGTGTATTTGTCCTGTGTGTGTGTGTGTGTATTTGTCCTGTGTGTGTGTGTGTGTGTGTGTGTGTATTTGTCCTGTGTGTGTGTGTGTGTGTATTTGTCCTGTGTGTGTGTGTGTGTGTGTGTGTGTGTGTATTTGTCCTGTGTGTGTGTGTGTGTGTGTGTGTGTATTTGTCCTGTGTGTGTGTGTGTGTGTTTGTGTATTTGTCCTGTGTGTGTGTATTTGTCCTGTGTATGTGTATTTGACCTGTGTGTGTGTGTGTGTGTATGTATATTTGTCCTGTGTGTGTGTGTGTGTGTGTGTGTGTGTATTTGTCGTGTGTGTGTGTGTGTATTTGTCCTGTGTGTGTGTGTGTGTGTATTTGTCCTGTGTGTGTGTGTGTGTGTGTGTGTGTATTTGTCCTTGTGTGTGTGTGTGTGTGTGTATTTGTCCTGTATGTGTGTGTGTGTGTATTTGTCCTGTGTGTGTGTGTGTGTGTATTTGTCCTGTGTGTGTGTGTGTGTGTATTTGTCCTGTGTGTGTGTGTGTATTTGTCCTGTATATGTGTGTGTGTGTGTATTTGTCCTGTATATGTGTGTGTGTGTGTATTTGTCCTGTGTGTGTGTGTGTGTATTTGTCCTGTGTGTGTGTGTGTGTGTATTTGTCCTGTATGTGTGTGTGTGTGTGTGTGATTTGTCCTGTGTGTGTGTGTGTGTGTCCTGTGTGTGTGTGTGTGTCCTGTGTGTGTGTGTGTGTGTCCTGTGTGTGTGTGTGTGTGTGTGTGTGTGTGTGTGTGTGTGTGTGTGTGTGTGTGTGTATTTGTCCTGTGTGTGTGTGTGTGTGTGTGTGTGTGTGTATTTGTCCTGTGTGTGTGTGTGTGTGTGTGTGTATTTGTCCTGTGTGTGTGTGTGTGTGTGTGTATTTGTCCTGTATGTGTGTGTGTGTATTTGTCCTGTGTGTGTGTGTGTGTGTGTATTTGTCCTGTGTGTGTGTGTGTGTGTGTGTGTATTTGTCCTGTGTGTGTGTGTGTGTGTGTGTGTATTTGTCCTGTATATGTGTGTGTGTGTAATTGTCCTGTGTGTGTGTGTGTGTATTTGTCCTGTGTGTGTGTGTGTATTTGTCCTGTGTGTGTGTGTGTGTGTGTGTGTGTGTGTGTGTGTGTGTGTATTTGTCCTGTAGTGTGTGTGTGTGTGTGTGTATTTGTCCTGTGTGTGTGTGTGTGTATTTGTCCTGTGTGTGTGTGTGTGTGTGTCCTGTGTGTGTGTGTGTGTGTGTCCTGTGTGTGTGTGTGTGTGTGTGTGTGTGTGTGTGTGTGTGTGTGTGTGTGTGTGTGTGTGTGTGTGTGTGTGTCCTGTGTGTGTGTGTGTGTCCTGTGTGTGTGTGTGTCCTGTGTGTCCTGTGTGTGTGTGTCCTGTGTGTGTGTGTCCTGTGTGTGTGTGTCCTGTGTGTGTGTGTCCTCTGTGTGTGTGTGTCCTGTGTCTTGTGTGTGTTTGTCCTGTGTGTGTTTGTCCTGTGTGTGTGTGTGTGTGTGTGTGTGTGTGTGTGTGTGTGTGTGTATTTGTCCTGTGTGTGTGTGTGTGTATTTGTCCGTTGTGTGTGTGTGTGTGTGTATTTTGTGTGTGTGTGTGTCTGTGTGTGTGTATTTGTCCTGTGTGTGTGTGTGTGTGTATTTGTCCTGTGTGTGTGTGTGTGTGTATTTGTCCTGTGTGTGTGTGTGTGTGTTTGTCCTGTGTGTGTGTGTGTATTTGTCCTGTGTGTGTGTGTGTATTTGTCCTGTGTGTGTGTGTGTGTGTGTGTATTTGTCCTGTGTGTGTGTGTGTGTGTGTATTTGTCCTGTGTGTGTGTGTGTGTGTGTATTTGTCCTGTGTGTGTGTGTGTGTGTGTATTTGTCCTGTGTGTGTGTGTGTGTGTATTTGTCCTGTGTGTGTGTGTGTGTGTGTGTGTGTGTGTGTGTGATTTGTCCTGTGTGTGTGTGTGTGTGTGTGTGTATATTTGTCGTGTGTGTGTGTATTTGTCCTGTGTGTGTGTGTGTGTGTGTCCTGTGTGTGTGTTTGTGTGTGTGTGTCCTGTGTGTTTGTGTGTGTGTGTGTGTGTGTTCTGTGTGTTTGTGTGTGTGTGTCCTGTGTGTTTGTTTGTGTGTGTCCTGTGTGTTGTGTGTGTGTGTCCTGTGTGTGTGTGTCCTGTGTGTGTGTGTGTGTGTGTGTGTCCTGTGTGTGTGTGAGTCCTGTGTGTGTGTGTGTATTTGTCCTGTGTGTCCTGTGTGTGTGTGTGTATTTGTCCTGTGTGTGTGTGTGTGTGTGTGTGTGTTTGTCCTGTGTGTGTGTGTGTGTGTGTGTATTTGTCCTGTGTGTGTGTGTGTGTGTGTGTATTTGTCCTGTGTGTGTGTGTGTGTGTGTGTATTTGTCCTGTGTGTGTGTGTGTGTGTGTGTGTATTTGTCCTGTGTGTGTGTGTGTAGTGTATTTGTCCTGTGTGTGTGTGTGTGTATTTGTTCTGTGTGTGTGTGTGTGTGTGTGTGTATTTGTCCTGTGTGTGTGTGTGTGTATTTGTCCTGTGTGTGTGTGTGTGTGTGTGTGTGTGTGTGTGTGTGTTTGTTCTGTGTGTGTGTGTGTGTGTGTGTGTGTGTATTTGTTCTGTGTGTGTGTGTGTGTGTGTGTATTTGTTCTGTGTGTGTGTGTGTGTGTCCTGTGTGTGTGTGTGTCCTGTGTGTGTGTGTGTGTGTGTGTGTGTGTGTGTGTGTGTGTGTGTGTGTGTGTGTGTGTGTGTGTGTGTGTGTGTGTGTGTGTGTGTGTGTGTGTGTGTGTGTATTTGTTCTGTGTGTGTGTGTGTGTGTGTGTATTTGTTCTGTGTGTGTGTGTGTGTGTGTGTGTGTGTGTGTGTGTGTGTGTGTGTGTATTTGTCCTGTGTGTGTGTGTGTGTGTGTGTGTATTTGTCCTGTGTGTGTGTGTGTGTGTGTGTCCTGTGTGTGTGTGTGTCCTGTGTGTGTGTGTGTCCTGTGTGTGTGTGTGTGTGTCCTGTGTGTGTGTGTGAGTCCTGTGTGTGTCCTGTGTGTCCTGTGTGTCCTGTGTGTGTGTGTCCTGTGTGTGTGTGTGTGTGTCCTGTGTGTGTGTGTGAGTCCTGTGTGTGTCCTGTGTGTCCGTGTGTGTCCTGTGTGTGTCCTGTGTGTCCTGTGTGTCCTGTGTGTGTGTGTCCTGTGTGTGTGTGTGTTCCTCTGTGTGTGTGTGTCCTGTGTGTGTTTGTCCTGTGTGTGTTTGTCCTGTGTGTGTGTGTGTGTGTGTGTGTGTGTGTGTGTGTGTGTGTGTGTGTGTATTTGTCCTGTGTGTATGTGTGTGTATTTGTCCTGTGTGTATGTGTGTGTATTTGTCCTGTGTGTGTGTGTGTGTCCTTTGTGTGTGTGTGTGTGTCTGTGTGTGTGTGTGTGTGTGTGTGTGTGTGTGTGTATTTGTCCTGTGTGTGTGTGTGTGTATTTGTCCTGTGTGTGTGTGTGTGTGTGTGTGTGTGTGTGTGTGTGTGTGTGTGTGTGTGTGTGTATTTGTCCTGTGTGTGTGTGTGTGTGTGTATTTGTCCTGTGTGTGTGTGTGTGTGTGTGTTTTGTCCTGTGTGTGTGTGTGTGTGTGTGTGTTATTTGTCCTGTGTGTGTGTGTGTGTGTGTGTGTGTTTGTCCTGTGTGTGTGTGTGTGTGTATTTGTCCTGTGTGTGTGTGTGTGTGTGTTTGTGTATTTGTCCTGTGTGTGTGTATTTGTCCTGTGTATGTGTATTTGACCTGTGTGTGTGTGTGTGTGTGTGTGTGTGTGTTGTCGTGTGTGTGTGTGTGTGTGTGTGTATTTGTGTGTGTGTGTGTGTGTGTATTTGTCCTGTGTGTGTGTGTGTGTATTTGTCCTGTGTGTGTGTGTGTGTGTGTATTTGTCCTGTGTGTGTGTGTGTGTGTGTATTTGTCCTGTGTGTGTGTGTGTGTGTATTTGTCCTGTGTGTGTGTGTGTGTGTGTGTATTTGTCTGTGTGTGTGTGTGTGTGTATTTGTCCTGTGTGTGTGTGTGTGTGTGTGTATTTGTCCTGTGTGTGTGTGTGTGTGTGTGTTTTGTCCTGTATGTGTGTGTGTGTGTGTGTGTGTATTTGTCCTGTGTGTGTGTGTGTGTATTTGTCCTGTGTGTGTGTGTGTGTGTGTGTATTTGTCCTGTGTGTGTGTGTGTGTGTGTATTTGTCCTGTGTGTGTGTGTGTGTATTTGTCCTGTGTGTGTGTGTGTGTGTCCTGTGTGTGTGTGTGTGTGTCCTGTGTGTGTGTGTGTGTGTGTCCTGTGTGTGTGTGTGTGTGTGTGTCCTTTGTGTGTGTGTGTGTGTCTGTGTGTGTGTATTTGTCGTGTGTGTGTGTGTGTGTGTATTTGTCCTGTGTGTGTGTGTGTGTATTTGTCCTGTGTGTGTGTGTGTGTGTGTGTGTGTATTTGTCCTGTGTGTGTGTGTGTGTGTGTGTATTTGTCCTTGTGTGTGTGTGTGTGTGTGTATTTGTCCTTGTGTGTGTGTGTGTGTGTGTGTATTTGTCCTGTATGTGTGTGTGTGTGTGTGTATTTGTCCTGTATGTGTGTGTGTGTGTGTGTGTATTTGTCCTGATGTGTGTGTGTGTGTGTGTATTTGT
>NW_025547624.1:1015000-1041165 GCF_905237065.1 Salmo salar
TTAAACTTCAAAGTAAAACAAACTATTCACTTATACATTTAAATAAATATTTCTTCAAAAAGCATAATGCATTAACAACATTACAGTTTAGGAGCAATTCAATCATCTTTTAAATATAATACCAATTAATTATAACAAATGAACTCAATACTTGGTTCAAACAAGAGTATTACACAAACATACAGTCAATAATACAGTAGAAAAATAAGTCTATATACAATGTGAGCAAATGAAGTGAAATAAGGGAGGTAAAGGCAAAAAAAGGCCATGGTGGCAAAGTAAATACAATATAGCAAGTAAAACACTGGAATGGTAGATATGCAGTGTAAGAAAGTGCAAAGTAGAAATAATGGGGTGCAAAGGAGCTAAATAAATAATTACAGTAGGGGAAGAGGTAGTTGGGCTAAATTATAGATGGGCTATGTACAGGGGCAGTAATCAATGAGCTGCTCTGACAGCTGGTGCTTAAAGCTAGTGAGGGAGATAAGTGTTTCCAGTTTTAGAGATTTTTGTAGTTCGTTCCAGTCATTGGCAGCAGAGAACTGGAAGAAGAGGCGGCCGAAGGAGGAATTGGCTTTGGGGGTGACCAGGGAGATATACCTGCTGGAGTGCGTGCTACAGGTGGGTGCTGCTACGGTGACCAGTGAGCGGAGATAAGGGGGGACTTTACCTAGCAGGGTCTTGTAGATGACCTGGAGCCAGTGGGTTTAGCGACGAGTATGAAGCGAGGGCCAACCAACGAGAGCGTACAGGTCGCAGTGGTGGGTAGTATATGGGGCTTTGGTGACAAAACGGATGGCACTGTGATAGACTGCATCCAATTTATTGAGTAGGGTATTGGAGGCTATTTTGTAAATGACATCGCCGAAGTCGAGAATCGGTAGGATGGTCAGTTTTATAAGGGTATGTTTGACAGCATGAGTGAAGGATGCTATGTTGCGAAATAGGAAGCCAATTCTAGATTTAATTTTGGATTGGAGATGCTTATAGTGAGTCTGGAAGGAGAGTTTACAGTCTAACCAGACACCCAGGTATTTGTAGTTGTCCACATATTCTAAGTCAGAACCGTCCAGAGTAGTGATGCTGGACAGGCGGGCAGGTGCGGACAGCTATCGGTTGAAGAGCATTTAGTTTTACTTGCATTTAAGAGCAGTTGGAGGCCACGGAAGGAGAGCTGTATGGCATTGAAGCTCGTCTGGAGGTTAGTTAACACAGTGTCCAAAGAAGGGCCAGAAGTATACAGAATAACACCAATAACAGAGGGGGTCTGATCTTTGTGCCTCTGTAAATTTCTCATTCATCATCATTAACGATTCATTCATGATTATTCATAATCATGGTAGCATCTACATGAATGTAGAAGTGTTCAGAAACATCTTCTATTCTTACTGACAATACAAGTGAAGTGATTCCAAAATGACAGGACATTATTCACCATTCAGTTTCTATTAGGAAAAACATAATTCAAAACACAACCAAGTCAAACTGCAAATGCATTCAACAAGTTTGTAGAATCACAAGCTTGATGTTATCACTGCAGGCATGGAACATGGGACTAAATACTAAACTTATGACAACTTTAATACAACATAAGTGAATTTGTCCGAATATGTAAAACTTTTTCAAATGGGAGAACTAAATACATAAAGTGCTTTCCTTTCTTAACAGTAACACAGCTATGTATGAAAATACCCTCAAATAAAAGGTGACATTCTGTACTGTCTCCTAATATGAAACATTCGATCTCAAATCCAAAATGCTGGAGCATAGCACCACATTTAAAACTGTAGGCTTCACTGTCCAAACACATATGGTGTGGACTATGTGTGTCTGGTAAACACATGTGGATCTGGTGAACAGTTATCACTTGTTGACCAACTACAGGAATACTGACCTCAGAGTCTCCAGTTTACAGTGGGGATTCCCCAGTCCAGCAGAGAGCAGCTTCACTCCTGAATCCTTCAGGTCATTGTTACTCAGGTCCAGCTCTCTCAGGTGTGAGGGGTTTGACTTCAGAGCTGAGACCAGAGAAGCACAGCCTTTCTTTGTGACTCCACAGCCTGACAGCCTGCAACGAGATCATCATGACTTCACAAACACACTGTTCATTTAACACCAGTAGTGTAGAAGGACAACGGTAGATGCATTTGGTTCATATTCCCAAACAACATATAGATTCATCTTCCATCAATGCATTTATTCAATATGTTTTTCAATATACATATTATAATACATATTTTTCTCTAAACAGAATATTTCTTCCTGATGATTAGTTCTTATATATCATTTTATTTACTCACAGAACAGCCCTGGAGGCTTTGACCACTGGCAGCAGCCTCAGAAGACCTTCCTCTGATTTGGAGTATTTCTTCAGGTCAAACACATCCAGCTCCTTTTCTGAAGTCAGCAACACAAAGACCAGAGCTGACCACTGTGCAGGTGACAGGTTGGGTTCTGAGAGACTTCCTGAGCTCAGGTAGCTTTGGATCTCCTCCACTAGAGAATGGTCATTCAGTTCATTCAGACAGTGGAACAGATTGATGCTCCTCTCTGGAGAGGGATTCTCCCTGATCTTCTCCTTGATGTACTTGACTGTTTCTTCATGGCTCTGTGAGCTGCTTCTTGTCTTTGTCAGTAGACCTCGTAAGTGCTTCTGATTGGACTCCAGTGAGAGGCCCAGAAGGAAGCGGAGGAAAAGGTCCAGGTTTCCCATCTCACTTTGTAAGGCTTTATCCACAGCACTCTTGTAGACAGTAACTTCAGACTTGTCTCTGTACAGCAGAGAAAATATACTGGACTTTGTTTGCTGTTTGTCCATGAGATTCTCATTGTTGTTGATGAATGAGAGGAACACATACACAGCAGCCAGAAACTCCTGAATGCTCAGATGCACGAAGCAGTACACCTTGTCTTGGTACAGAACACATTCCTCTTTAAAGAGCTGTGTGCACAATCCTGAGTACACAGAGGCTTCATTGACATCAATGCCAGCCTCTTTCAGGTCTTTTTCATAGAAAATCAGATTGCCCTTCACTAGCTGTTGAAAAGCCAGTTTTCCCAGTGACAGAATGCTCTCTTTATTCCAGTGTGGACCTGTCTCTTCTTTCCCAAGATACTTTTCATTCTTCTGTTTGGTATGAAACACCACAAGGTGTGTGTACATCTCAGTCAGAGTCTTGGGCATCTCTTCTCTCTTATGTTTCAGCATGTGTTCGAGGACTGTTGCAGAAATCCAACAGAAGACTGGAATGTGGCACATGATGTGGAGGCTCCTTGATGTCTTTATGTGTGAGATGATTCTGTTGGCCAGGTCCTCATCACTGAATCTCTTTCTGAAGTACTCCTCCTTCTGTGGGTCATTGAACCCTCGTACCTCTGTCACCTGGTCAACACACCCTGAAGGGATCTTATTGGCTGCTGCAGGTCGGGTAGTTATCCAGAGGAGAGCAGAGGGAAGCAGATTTCCCTTGATGAGATTTGTCAGCAGAACATCCACTGAGGTTGACTGTGTGACGTCACAACAGATCTTGTTATTCTGGAAGTCTAGGGGTAGTCGGCACTCATCCAGACCATCAAAGATGAACAGAACTTTGTACTTGTCGAAGTTTGAGATTCTTGATTGTTTGGTTTCCATTGAGAAGTCATAGAGAAGTTCAATCAAAGTGTGTTTTCCCCTTTCATCAAATTCAGCTCCCGAAAAGGGAATGAAAACACAAATTGAACATCCTGATTTGCTTTTCCTTCAGCCCAGTCCAGAATGAACTTCTGCACAGAGACTGTTTTTCCAATGCCAGCGACTCCCTTTGTCAGCACAGTTCTGATACGTTTGTCTTGTCCAGTTAAGGGTTTGAAGATGTCGTTACATTTGATTGCAGTCTCTGGTCTTGCATGTTTCCTGGTTGTTGTCTCAATCTGTCTCAGCTCATGTTCATTATTGACCTCTCCTGTTCCACCCTCTGTGATGTAGAGCTCTGTGTAGATCTTATTGAGAAGTGTTGGGTTTCCTTGTTTAGCGATCCCCTCAAATACACATTGAAACTTCTTCTTTAGATTAGATTTGAGTTCACGTTGGCAAATCACAGCAAGCTCATCTGAATGAAGAAATAACACAGAGGATATTAATATTACGTCTGTTTTAATGTCTACAGTATTGAAGGACTGTTAAAGTTTTAAAATAATAATTTATTCTCTTAAGTGACTGTATAAATGTATCAATGTTTTCTTAATGCATTACAGACTGGTGTGACTGATTATATTATTATTGATGGTATTATTAATGTTGTCTCTCTCTGTCTCTCTCTCTAAATTAATCACCACATCACATCCCTTCTGCTACTTGATGAGGTCACAAGGTGTTGTGTTAAGGTTCTACAATATCATTGAGTTACACAGCTACTTTAGCTGTACTTTAGCCACAGCTTTTAAATGTTATAAAACAGCATTCAACATGAGGCAGACATATCCTACTTTTCTCCAGTGTGTCAGCAAGCTCCTTCCGGTTCATTTTCCTCAGGACGTGCAGTGTGATCTTCAGAGCCCCCTCTCTGGCACTGCTCTCCTGCTTCTCATCTTCAGCATCCACCACTTCCTCCTCCTGCTTCTGACTCTCAAAGCCTTCTGGGAGTTCAGAACTAAGAATCCTCTTGAACATCTTCAGCTCGTTCTTCACAAATGTCATCATTTTCTCTTCAAGCAACTGAAATTAATCAAGTAAATAAGTTAAGCAAGAGAAGAAATGCTTTCTCATTAACACATTAATGAATAATTGACAGATCAACTTTACTTGAGGTAAACAAAATCAAATGTTCATAACAGGATCACATACACTGAATATAGAGTCCAGGTCTGTTTGATGACTCTGGGAAGACTGACCACTGAGAATCTCTGACTCTGATCTCTCCTGTTGGTTTCTGTGGACAAAACATGAGATTACAGTACACACACACACACACACACACACACACACACACACACACACACACACACACACACACACACACACACTGTTTTAGGACTATGAAAATGGACTAAAGTAGGAGAAATGACTAGAGACAGTGTTGTTTAACTCACTGACCATGACCCATGAGTTCTTCTTACCTTTGTTCAGTAGAAAAGTCTCCCTCTCTAAAGAATATAGGACGATCCATAGACAGGTCACTCTTCATGGACACACAGCTGGGAACAGGGGAGGCTGGTCTCTCCTGCTTGATTGGTCTTCAACACAACAGAGACAAACATTACATCTCTCATCTACTCTGATCTCAGATGGGGAACATAAGAAGAGTACCAAAACGCAACATATCACTTTACAGAAATGAGCTTTTATTGTTTAAAGAAATTATGTATTAATTATTACATCTCTCACAGACAAGGATTTGTTTAAAATCTATCACTTGATGGTTTCATTTCAGAGAGACAAAAATCATGTTTTTTATGCAAAATGCTATATATCTCCCTCACTCTCAAATGTGACCGACCGGCTCAATTTGGTCATTAACTAAATAACTACATATATAGTGATTTTGGTTTATGTCAGTTTAATTGTTTGTTATGGTATAAGTTGTTATTTTATGATTGTAAGTGATAAAATTTAACTAGTAATTCTCAGTAATTACTACTTTAGTAAGGAATAACACATTTTTTCAGCACTACTGCAGTTGCTAAATAATTCCAATAGATGGGAACATAAGACCACAATGACATTTCAGAATATTAGTTTAGTTTTCTCCCTGGATACACCACCACTCCCGCGCTTCCTGCAGAACCCCTGCAGTACCTCCGCAGACCCCGGATTGAGAACCCCTGATTTAGCAGATGCTCTTATCCAGAGAGATTTACAGTAACTGCATTCACCTTAAGATAGCTATTTATTTAGGAAATAAACTTAGTTAATTATTCATAAAATTGTCATCTTACCTCTTAGCTTTGGTGTTATGTCCGCCAGAGAGATGCATTTTGGAGGCAGGGCCCCCCTTCTCTCTCTCGCCAGAGAGACTCATTTTAGAGGCAGGGCCCCCCCTCCTCTCTCTCCCCAGAGAGACTCATTTTAGAGGCAGGGCCCCCCCTCCTTCCTCTCGCCAGAGAGACTCATTTTAGAGGCAGGGCCCCCCTCCTCTCTCTCCCCAGAGAGACTCATTTTAGAGCACTGACCCCTAAACAGAGATCCAACATGTTGATTGTGGTTAACATAGTGACAGCTAAACAGAGATCCAGCATGTTGGTTGTGGTTAACACAGTGACAACTAAACAGAGATCCAGCATGTTGGTTGTGGTTAACACAGTGACAACTAAACAGAGATCCAGCATGTTGGTTGTGGTTAACACAGTGACAACTAAACAGAGATCCAGCATGTTGGTTGTGGTTAACACAGTGACAACTAAACAGAGATCCAGCATGTTGGTTGTGGTTAACACAGTGACAACTAAACAGAGATCCAGCATGTTGGTTGTGGTTAACACAGTGACAACTAAACAGAGATCCAGCATGTTGGTTGTGGTTAACACAGTGACAACTAAACAGAGATCCAGCATGTTGGTTGTGGTTAACACAGTGACAACTAAACAGAGATCCAGCATGTTGGTTGTGGTTAACACAGTGACAACTAAACAGAGATCCAGCATGATGGTTGTGGTCAACACAGTGACTAATTCTTGAATGTCAATTGTTCTCATTCATTCATTATCTCTTTGAGAAATATATTTTTAACAACTTTCTCTTTTACTTCACTACATTCCTAAAGAAAATGATGTACTTTTTACTCCATACATTTTCCCTGACACCCAAAAGTACTCGTTACATGTTGAATGCTTAGCAGGACAGAAAACGGTCCAATTTGAACACTTATCAAGAGAACATCCCTACTGCCTCTGATCTGGAGGACTCACTAAACAGAGAACATCCCTGGTCATCCCTACTGCCTCTGATCTGGAGGACTCACTAAACAGAGAACATCCCTGGTCATCCCTACTGCCTCTGATCTGGAGGACTCACTAAACAGAGAACATCCCTGGTCATTACTGCCTCTGACCTGGAGGACTCACTAAACACAAATGCTTCATTTTTAAATGATGTCTGAGCTTTGGAGTGTGACCCTGGCTATCCGTAAATTAAAATAACAAGAAAATTGTGCCGTCTGGTTTGCTTAATAAAATGAATTTTAAATGATCACTACTTTACTTTTACTTTTGATGCTTAAGTATATTTTAGCAATTACATTTACTTTTGATACTTAATTATATTTTAAACCAAATACTTTTAGACTTCTACTGAAGAAGTATTTTACTGGGTGACTTTCCCTTTTAATTGAGTCATTTTCTATTAAGGTATCTTTACTTTTACTCAAGTATGAGAATTGAGTACTTTTTCCACCACTGTTCTAATATTCTAGAGACATATGAGCCACAGTGTCAACAGACATTTTGTAACTGCGCAGGCTACAAAGTTACTTTCAATTTCATATAAGGAAATAAAGTAACGGTCACTGGGTGAATTCGTTTTGCATTGCCCGGCTCCCCGGGTGAGCAGAGTTTACGCATTTTAGACCATTCCATTGTTCCTTAAAATAAAACTCCACTCACCTGTAGCACCGGGCCATGCAAAACGAACTTCCCACTGTCGCAGGGCACTGAGACACAGAGTTCTAAACCCAGAGGCATTTACAACAGTAACCAGAGGTAACAGTCAGTTGCATGCGACAGCAGCAAATCATGACATTGTACCGAATCTTGCTTCAGTTTTTTTATTATAGTCCTTCTTATGTTATTTTTGCTAAACATATAATTTACTCGTAACCAAGTTTAGCTGTGTTTTTTTCCTCCAAAATATGAATTACTGTAGGACTTTAATAATTGTAAACAGGCCTACAAACCCAAAAGGTTTTAATGATGCCTTAAATCTATCTTCAAATATATATTTGATGATTAGTTGAATCCGGTGTGTACGTGCTGGTAAGAACAAAAGGATTGAGAAACCCTGAGATAAACATAAAACCATATAATGTAAAAGCTCCTCCACCATCTTTACCAGACGTTTTACTGATAACATGTAGACCTACTGATTAGTTTCCACTTTGAAAACTGCTGTCTGTCAGCAACTCAGCTCAAGTAGCAGTTCTACTAACTAGTAACATCTCATTACAGATATTCATTATCTTACTCTGTCCTTTAGAATGAATTATTGTTCAGAAATACTTACTTATTTGTCAGTAATCTCCATATAGCGTCTTCTGCTCTGTCGTCTCAAAATGGATCCTGAACAAAAGAACAACTTTACTTTCTGTTTCACTCAGCCGTCTCCCCACCCTGATAATAGAGTGTTTTATTGGTATCTTCCACTAGATGGCAGTAAACACCTGCTGTAACTACAATTTACAACAGCATTCCTTAATCATAAAGGCAGTGTCTCAAAGGAGGAGTGCTGAATCAGGATCAGGTCCCCCCTCTCCATGTAATCTGATTCATTATGATCTAGGATCAGGTCCCCCTCTCCATGTAATCTGATTCATTATGATCTAGGATCAGGTCCCACCTCTCCATGTAATCTGATTCATTGTGATCTAGGATCAGGTCCTCCTCTCCATGTAACCTGATTCATTATGATCTAGGATCAGGTCCCCCCCTCTCCATGTAATCTGATTCATTATGATCTAGGATCAGGTCCCTCCTCTCCATGTAATCTGATTCATTATGATCTAGGATCAGGTCCTCCTCTCCATGTAATCTGATTCATTATGATCTAGCATCAGGTCCTCCTCTCCATGTAATCTGATTCATTATGATCTAGGATCAGGTCCTCCTCTCCATGTAATCTGATTCATTATGATCTAGGATCAGGTCCCCCTCTCCATGTAATCTGATTCATTATGATCTAGGATCAGGTCCCCCCTCTCCATGTAATCTGATTCATTATGATCTAGGATCAGGTCCCCCTCTCCATGTAATCTGATTCATTATGATCTAGGATCAGGTCCCCCTCTCCATGTAATCTGATTCATTATGATCTAGGATCATGTCACCCCTCTCCATGTAATCTGATTCATTATGATCTAGGATCAGGTCCCCCCTCTCCATGTAATCTGATTCATTATGATCTAGGATCATGTCACCCCTCTCCATGTAATCTGATTCATTATGATCTAGGATCAGGTCCCCCCTCTCCATGTAATCTGATTCATTATGATCTAGGATCAGGTCCCCCTCTCCATGTAATCTGATTCATTATGATCTAGGATCAGGTCCCCCTCTCCATGTAATCTGATTCATTATGATCTAGGATCAGGTCCCCCCTTTCCATGTAATCTGATTCATTATGATCTAGGATCAGGTCCCCCCCTCTCCATGTAATCTGATTCATTGTGATCTAGGATCAGGTCCCTCCTCTCCAAGTAATCTGATTCATTATGATCTAGGATCAGGTCCTCCTCTCTCCATGTAATCTGATTCATTATGATCTAGGATCAGGTCCCCTCCTCTCCATGTAATCTGATTCATTATGATCTAGGATCAGGTCCCCCTCTCCATGTAATCTGATTCATTATAATCTAGGATCAGGTCCTCCTCTCTATGTAATCTGATTCATTATGATATAGGATCAGGTCCTCCTCTCCATATAATCTGATTCATTATGATCTAGGATCAGGCCCCCCCTCTCCATGTAATCTGATTCATTATGATCTAGGATCAGGTCCCCCCTCTCCATGTAATCTGATTCATTATGATATAGGATCAGGTCCCTCCTCTCCATGTAATCAGATTCATTATGATCTAGGATCAGGTCCCCCCTCTCCATGTAATCTGATTCATTATGATCTAGGATCAGGTCCCCCCCTCTCCATGTAATCTGATTCATTATGATATAGGATCAGGTCCCCCCTCTCCATGTAATCTGATTCATTATGATCTAGGATCAGGTCCCCCCTCTCCATGTAACCTGATTCATTATGATCTAGGATCAGGTCCTCCTATCCATGTAATCTGATTCATTATGATCTAGGATCAGGTCAGCGGGCCTGCTAGTGATAGTGGTGGAGTCAGCACCTCCACACGTGGAGATGTATCCACTCAGTCCAGTAGACCTGCTAGTGATAGTGGTGGAGTCAGCACCTCCACACGTGGAGATGTATCCACTCAGTCCAGTAGACCTGCTAGTGATAGTGGTGGAGATGTATCCATTCAGTCCAGTAGACCTGCTAGTGATAGTGGTGGAGCCAGCACCTCCACACGTGGAGATGTATCCACTCAGTCCAGTAGACCTGCTAGTGATAGTGGTGGAGATGTATCCACTCAGTCCAGTAGGCCTGCTAGTGATAGTGGTGGAGATGTATCCACTCAGTCCAGTAGACCTGCTAGTGATAGTGGTGGAGATGTATCCACTCAGTCCAGTAGGCCTGCTAGTGATAGTGGTGGAGATGTATCCACTCAGTCCAGTAGACCTGCTAGTGATAGTGGTGGAGATGTATCCACTCAGTCCAGTAGACCTGCTAGTGATAGTGGTGGATATGTATCCACTCAGTCCAGTAGACATGCTAGTGATAGTGGTGGAGCCAGCACCTCCACACGTGGAGATGTATCCACTCAGTCCAGTAGACCTGCTAGTGATAGTGGTGGAGATGTATCCACTCAGTCCAGTAGACCTGCTAGTGATAGTGGTGGAGCCAGCACCTCCACACGTGGAGATGTATCCACTCAGTCCAGTAGACCTGCTAGTGATAGTGGTGGAGATGTATCCACTCAGTCCAGTAGACCTGCTAGTGATAGTGGTGGAGCCAGTACCCACTCAGTCCAGTAGGCCTGCTAGTGATAGTGGTGGAGCCAGCACCTCCACACGTGGAGATGTATCCACTCAGTCAAGTAGACATGCTAGTGATAGTGGTGGAGCCAGCACCTCCACACGTGGAGATGTATCCACTCAGTCCAGTAGGCCTGCTAGTGATAGTGGTGGAGATGTATCCACTCAGTCCAGTAGACCTGCTAGTGATAGTGGTGGAGCCAGTACCTCCACACATGGAGATGTATCCACTCAGTCCAGTAGGCCTGCTAGTGATAGTGGTGGAGATGTATCCACTCAGTCCAGTAGACCTGCTAGTGATAGTGGTGGAGATGTATCCACTCAGTCCAGTAGACCTGCTAGTGATAGTGGTGGAGATGTATCCACTCAGTCCAGTAGACCTGCTAGTGATAGTGGTGGGGATGTAACCACTCAGTCCAGTAGACCTGCTAGTGATAGTGGTGGGGATGTATCCACTCAGTCCAGTAGACCTGCTAGTGATAGTGGTGGAGATGTATCCACTCAGTCCAGTAGACCTGCTAGTGATAGTGGTGGAGCCAGTACCTCCACACATGGAGATGTATCCACTCAGTCCAGTATACCTGTTAATGATAGTGGTGGAGATGTGTCCAGTCAGTCCAGTAGACCTGCTAGTGATAGTGGTGGAGCCAGTACCTCCACACATGGAGATGTATCCACTCAGTCCAGTAGACCTGCTAGTGATAGTGGTGGAGATGTGTCCAGTCAGTCCAGTAGACCTGCTAGTGATAGTGGTGGAGCCAGTACCTCCACACATGGACATGTATCCACTCAGTCCAGTAGGCCTGCTAGTGATAGTGGTGGAGATGTATCCACTCAGTCCAGTAGACCTGCTAGTGATAGTGGTGGAGCCAGTACCTCCACACGTGGAGATGTATCCACTCAGTCCAGTAGGCCTGCTAGTGATAGTGGTGGAGATGTATCCACTCAGTCCAGTAGACCTGCTAGTGATAGTGGTGGAGCCAGTACCTCCACACATGGAGATGTATCCACTCAGTCCAGTAGGCCTGCTAGTGATAGTGGTGGAGATGTATCCACTCAGTCCAGTAGACCTGCTAGTGATAGTGGTGGAGATGTATCCACTCAGTCCAGTAGACCTGCTAGTGATAGTGGTGGAGATGTATCCACTCAGTCCAGTAGACCTGCTAGTGATAGTGGTGGAGATGTATCCACTCAGTCCAGTAGACCTGCTAGTGATAGTGGTGGAGATGTATCCACTCAGTCCAGTAGACCTGCTAGTGATAGTGGTGGAGATGTATCCACTCTGTCCAGTAGACCTACTCCATGACCCACAGCAACGCAGTCTTCTATGGACCAGTTTATTCCAAAGTCTATGTCTTTAGCAAAACAAGGCCACATTGATATTGCATTGGCTAAAATGATTGCCACCGATTTCCAGCCATTTTAGATTGTGGAGGTTTTAGAAATTATAGCAATAATGTAAATCCAATGTACACAATTCCAAGCAGGAAAACCCTTTTCAAAATCACTTTTCCACAAATGTACGAGAGCACACAGGCTTCAGTGTGGAAAAGAGTCTAAAAAGCTACTGCAGTTTTCCTTACCACTGACTGCTGGACATCAAGGGTAACCACTTCTTACATGTAGGGTACATGTCACTTCATTGAAGATTTTTTCGATGTCTAGCTGTCTTCTGGACTGCTTTGAGTTCAGCGACAGACACACCCAGAGAACTTGGCAGAGGAACTGTTGAGAGTGGCCAGAGAAGGACAAGTAGATGGAAAAGTGGTCTGTTGTGTTAGCGACAATGCAGCTAACATAACCAAAGCCATGAAAATGTTTAATAAATTGACCCATCATCCATGTCTTGCCCATACAATCAACCTGATTGTAAGAGATGCTCTGAAGGTGATGAAGCCCACTGTGGACAAAGTGAAAGCAGCTGTGGAATACTTCCACAGGAGCACAGTAGGTGCTGAAAAACTAAAGTCTACACAACGCCAGATGGGGATGCATGAGCTGAGGCCTAAACAAGACTGCACTACAAGATGGAATTCAACATTTTATATGTTGAAGCGGTTTCTTGAGTCAAAGGATGCCATCATCTCTACCCTGGGCATTGTCAATGCACCTGTTGATGCTCTGACCCAAGAGGAATGGGAGGTGGTGGAGGAGGTGTGCAGTCCTGGAGCAGGTCACTGTGGAGATCAGTGGAGTGAGGTACAGTAAGCAGTTATTACTGCATCATTATTTAATCCAGTATTATATATGTATATGAGCAGTAGATGAGAATGTAGTATCAGTAGACTAAACATGAAGCTGAACTAATAAGTTACTGTTCTCTCTTTTCAGCTATGTGACCACCTCAACAATGATACTCCTGTGTAAGGGTCTGCAGCGAATCACAGCCAGACGCCAGAGAGAAGCAAATTTAATGTGACCGAGTTGATGGACACCCTATGTTCATCAATGGACAGAAAGTTCTACAGAATGGAATATAATCACGTGCTATCAGAAACCGCTGCACTTGACCCCAGGTTTAAGTAGTTAGCCTTCAGTGATGCCATAGCGATTGATGAGGCTCTTCAAAGAATAACCTCCTCAGCAGGGAGGGACAGTCCCAGCAGTCAGCTGGCTCAGGCACCAGGGCATCAGGAAGAAGAGGGATCAGATGGAGGGACAGCCCCAGCAGTCAGCTGGCTCAGGCACCAGGGCATCAGGAAGAAGAGGGATCAGATGGAGGGACAGCCCCAGCAGTCAGCTGGCTCAGGCACCAGGGCATCAGGAAGAAGAGGGATCAGATGGAGGGACAGCACCAGCAGTAGTGTCACAAACGTCTGCTGTTTGGATGCTGTTTGACGAGAGAGCAACTGGGGATGCAGCACGAAGGAATCTCTCAGCAGATGCCATAATGGAGGTCCGATCCTATTTGGAGAGCCCCTCCTCCAAAGATCTGCAGATCCTCTGAGCTGGTGGAAGAACAAGGCCTCTGTCTACCCACGGCTTACTAAAGTCATGACAGGGAGACTCCGCATAGTGGCCACATCCGTTCCCTCTGAGAGGGTCTTCTCGAAAACAGGACAAATAATTACTGAGAGAAGAAACCGCATCAGCCCCTCGAAAGTGAGGCAGCTTGCATTTCTGAATGCAAATCTCTCATAAAAGCAAAATCTGGTCAGCATTGCTGTGTGCTGCTGGTTATAACATGGTAATAAAGAAGAGAGAGAAAAGAGGGACCAGTTTAATGTTTTGGGATGCTGCCATTTTGCACATTGTTATTTATTTTTCTTTGATATGGTTAAATATTCTATTATTATGTTGTTCAGGTTGTATTCATTTTCAATGGTTAGATTTATATGCACTTTGTTTATATACATTAAAAAGTTATACTTTAAATGCACATGTGTAATAGCATCCTTATGTTTTACATTTATTTCAAATTGTGGGATGCTGCAGTTTGGCAAATTGTTATTTATTTTTCTTTGATATGATGCAATATTCTATTATGTTGTTCAGGTTGTATTTATTTTGAATGGTTAGATTTATATGCACTTTGTTTATATACATTAAAAGTTATACTTTAAATGCAAATGTTTAAGAGCATTCTTTTTCATAACAAACAAAATGCATTTTTAAATACATTGTGGTTAAGGTAGAGTATGATTTCATTTAATAATTTAATTAGAATTGTTTTAACACCAATCATAGTCAAACACGTCACCACCCATTTATATAACAATAGTTATATAACAACAGTATCCAGCGGGTGGGGCTAACAGTCAGTTGCATGTGACAGCAGTAACTCATGACATTGTACTGAATCATGCTTCAGTTTTTATATTATAGTCCTTCTTCAAGACATCTCTTTTACATTATTTTAGATAAACATATAATTTACTAGAAACCAGGTTTAGCTGTGTTTTTTTCATCAAATATGAATTCTAGTAGGCCTTTAATAATTGTAAACAGGCCTACAAACCCAAAAGGTTTTCATTTGAGAATGTTCATTTGTATGCCTCAAATATTAAACTGTTTTAAAATATTTAATGATTAGTTGAATCAGGTCTGTAAGTGCTGGTCAGAACAAAAGGATTGAGAAACCCTGAGATAAACATAAAACCATATAATGTAAAAGCTCCTCCACCATCTTTACCAGACGTTTTACTGATAACATGTAGACCTACTGATTAGTTTCCACTTTGAAAACTGCTGTCTGTCAGCAACTCAGCTCAAGTAGCAGTTCTAACTAGTAATATCTCATTCCTAGTATTCATTCTCTTACTCTGTCGATTAGAATAGATTATTGTTCAGAAATACTTACTTTATTTTTCAATAATCTCCATGTAGTGTTTTCTGCTCTGTCGTCTCAAAATGGATCCTGAACAAAAGAACAACTTTACTTTCGGTTTCAATCAGGCGTCTCCCCACCCTGAAAATAAAGTGTTTTATTGGTATCTTCCACTAGATGGCAGTAAACACCTGCTGTAACTACACTTTACAACAGCATTCCTTAATCATAAAGGCAGTGTCTCAAAGGAGGAGTGCTGAATCAGGATCAGGTCCCCCCTCTCCATGTAATCTGATTCATTATGATCTAGGATCAGGTCCCCCCTCTCCATGTAATCTGATTCATTATGATCTAGGATCAGGTCCTCCCTCTCCATGTAATCTGATTCATTATGATCTAGGATCAGGTCCCCCCCTCTCCATGTAATCTGATTCATTATGATCTAGGATAAGGTCCCTCCTCTCCATGTAATCTGATTCATTATGATCTAGGATCAGGTTCCCCCTCTCCATGTAATCTGATTCATTATGATCTAGGATCAGGTCCCCCACTCCATGTAATCTAATACATTATGATCTAAAATACTTAACTGATCCTAGATCAGCTGTCCTACTCTTTATGAATACTGTCACAGAATCAATTAGTATCATTCATTGAACTGCTTTGCCATGAACAGATCTGTGAGGTCTTAACTTAAAGGTTCTATATTGACCTTATGGTCATTTTAATGGGGTTGAACATCCATCCCATCAGATTGTGTAAAGGATTTTATGAGTTCAGAAAAACAGTGACTTGGAAGCATCTCTCTGACCTCACCCCTGCTGAAACACACTCAAGTAAAGACCACATAGCTACAGTTATATGCTTTTCTGTTTTTATACACTTTTACAGCCAATGTATGGACAGGTATCCATATGAATCAGTACAATATACAAACTAGTAAGCCACCTCCCAATAAGGGGTCAGCAATATCAAGCATGCAGCACTAAACAGACAGACATCTCAGGCAACAAAATCTCACACTCAATACCTGCAAATATTTACAAAAAGTATTGTAGCAGATTTTATTTTGACTTCATGAGAAAAGACCCACATTTTTGGGTGAAATTAACAGAAGCCTTTGCAACAACAATCTAAAATAAGTTTTGCTAGCGTTATGAATATACAGTGTCTTTATTAATATATATGTTTTAATTGTAGTTGTATGCCTATATGTACAGTTTTTTTAACACTTGTTAACAACCACACACTTTTAATGGGGGTGGCAGGTAGCCTAGTTGTTAGAGTATTGGGCTAGTAACTGAAATGTTGCTGCATCGAATCTCCAAGCTGACAAGGTAAAATTCGGTTGTTCTGCCCCTGAACAAGGCAGGTTACCCACTGTTCCCGGTAGGCCATCACAGGGGCGGAAATGCCAGGGGGGACGGGGGGACACAACCCCCCATCCTGGGAAAAATATGATTTGTCCCCCCCAATATATCACTGAAACATAACTATGTAATTTAAATAATATTAATAATATGCAATGAAAGCAATTGTGCTGATTATAGACACTTAATAGCTTGTTCTTAAGTTTCAAAGATTGCGACCCCCACCCTTTGCCTCACAATGGTTTGATCCACTGCCAGTTCCTTAGCTTGCGAGGTAACGTAGAGGTCGTATCTACTGTCTGAAAGGCACTCAATACACGTAACTGACGTGAGGTTAATCCAGTCAATCGCGCACACACACTAGCTGAATATGCAGAGCTAGCGCGCAAATATTAACTATTAAGCTAGCTAGTACCTATTCCATGTATGTGGCGTCGTCAAAGATGGAATCTTTGCTATCGTCAATTTATTCCAAGATCAGCATGCATGTAAGTTAGTGCTTCAAAGTCCCTGTGATAAGGTTAGCGATAAACTGAACAGAACTTCACTCTCTTCTACCATTGTTTTAAATATATTTAATGGTCTCGTTGCAAAAGCTAAATTGTCGCAAGGGAACTTTTATTAATATATTTTATTTCACCTTTATTTAACCTGGGTAGCAAAGATTATAGCAAACACCACTGAATTGGTGCTCGCTAGCTTTGCAAATTCAGCTATTGTTAGAAGCCAGCCAATATGAAACAAACGATTAAAATTACAAAAGGTTGCAGCATATGTTGTGTAAATGGTGAACTCATACAGCTGTCAACTCTTGTCACTGCAATCCGTTTCACATTTGCTAGCTACCTTTTAGATCGAAGCCCATATAGAATGATAGAAGATAAGATGATAGAAGCCCATCTCCTACTGTAAATAACCTACATACTGTGTGTGTGTAGCCAACCAGGTAGAAAAATGGCAGAAAAATGGCAGAAAAAGACGGACATCAGAGTATTTTTCAGTACACCAAAACGCAAAGTAAGAACCCTCGTAGCCTAATATCTCAAAGACTAGTTGATAAAATGTTCATAAGAAAGAAATGAAATTCTAATGGAAATGTTTCACAATGATGTCATTAGGCAGAGCAGGCAACAGATGGCACACAGACAGCAGAGTTGGGGACAGATATGCAGGGACAGACTGGCAGAGACAGGGGAGTCTCAGGTAAGTTTGTTGAGTCTTTGTTTGGCAACATTATGAAAGGTTCTCAATTTTTTTACTTGTAAAATAGGAACATAATTGGAAAATGCCATGGATACCCCCACTCTCAACTTAAACTGGTGACTGAACTAAGATGTGTTAAAGGCAATGGTATTGCTGTTGTGATTAGTTGTGTAGTTTTGGGTACCGGTAGTTAGGAGTACGGCAAACACCTTATTTCTTTGGTTCCTCAATATACATTTACCATATTAAACGTAGGCTATGTGTTACAGCACTACTTTTGGTGTCCCCCTCAGGAATTGCTCTTGAGAAAATGTAATGTAATTGTCCCCTCCAAAGTTGATATCAGATTTTCGCCCCTGGGCCATCATTGTAAATAAGAATTTGTTCTTAACTGACTTGCCTAGTTAAATAAAGGTTAAATAAAATAAAATAAAAATGTATTCTCATATAGTTCTATGCTCACTCTATCTAGCTGTGTATAATGTTATAACTCTTCTGTCTGTATTCTGCCTCTAAATGTTGTCTATCAAATATATTCACATTTTATTTATTTACATTTTATTTGCCACATGCACCGAATACCACAGTTGTAGACCTTACAGTGAAATGCTTACTTACAAGCTCTTAACCAACAAGTTTTAAGAAAAATAGGTGTTAAATAAAAAACACATAAGAAAAAAATAGACATAAAAAGTAACAAAAATTAAACAGCAGCAGTAAAATAACAATAGTTGAGGCTATATACACATACATACAAATATACATAAACCGCCACCCCTTGTCTTACCAGAGATCGGTGTACTATCGAAAAAGCGTAAAACCTGCCAGCTGTATGTTATTCACCATGTAAAATTATGTGTACAGATGTAGGATCTTATTTTGATCACTCCCTACTGCAGAAGAACGTTCCTGCAATGCAGGAAATGTAAAACTTGTAGTGTATTTGAGGATTAAAAAGGCTTCTGAAGTTTGTAATTTCCACTTAGAGATATCAGACTTAAGTATCAACCCCTACAAAAATGTCCATTAATTATAATCCCCATGATAATTCACATTTCTTGTTGCTGCAGGAATATTTTCCTGCTGTAGTAAACTGGCTCAAATTAAGATCCTACATATGTACGTGCAAATGTACTTGGTGAATAAAGGTGATTGTGATTCTACAAAGGTTGAGTCTCTAGATTCCCTTGCTGCTCTGGAGAAATAATGACATGGTTGTCATGGTGATTTAAACAGGGACCTGGTTACCTCCCAACTCTGATGTCATTTGTTACATTTCACCCCTGTTGATAAAGGCAGCTACAAGGACGAACCCAGAAGACAACTCTAAATCAACACTCACTGATATTATCCTGAAATCCTTTCACTCATATTGTGGTGTCTCTTCGTTTAACAGATAGTCTATGATATTAATATTGTAGCAAACAGCAGGGCAGGGCAGTGAACCCAGGTCGCTGGTGAACAAGGAAAACACCCTATGCATCGCACAAATAGGGTTAACCCAGTATTTATTTATGTATTTTACTAGGCAAGTCAGTTAAGAACAAATTCTTATTTTCAATGATGGCTTAGGAAAAGTGGGTTAACTGCCTTGTTCTGGGGTAAACAACCAATTTTTACCTTGTCAGCTCAGGGATTTGATCTTGCAGCCTTTCGGTTACTAATCCAATGCTCTAACTAACCACTAGAGCGTTGGAGCGCAGCTACCTGCCGCCCCAAGTAAGATTAACCCAGTATCAGTATTAATATTGTTAACCCAGTATCAGTATCAATAGTGTTAACCCAGTATCAGTATTAATAGTGTGAACCCAGTATCAGTATCAATAGTGTTAACCCAGTATCAGTATAAATAGGGTTAACCCAGTATCAGTATCAATAGGGTTAACCCAGTATCAGTATCAATAGTGTTAACCCAGTATCAGTATCAATAGGGTTAACCCAGTATCAGTATCAATAGTGTTAACCCAGTATCAGTATCAATAGTGTTAACCCAGTATCAGTATAAATAGGGTTAACCCGGTATCATTATAAATAGGGTTAACCCAGTATCAGTATCAATAGTGTTAACCCAGTATCAGTATCAATAGGGTTAACCCAGTATCAGTATAAATAGGGTTAACCCAGTATCAGTATCAATAGTGTTAACCCAGTATCAATAGTGTTAACCCAGTATCAGTATAAATAGGGTTAACCCAGTATCAGTATCAATAGTGTTAACCCAGTATCAGTATCAATAGTGTTAACCCAGTATCAGTATCAATAGGGTTAACCCAGTATCAATATCAATAGTGTTAACCCAGTATCAGTATTAATAGGGTTAACCCAGTATCAGTATTAATAGTGTTAACCCAGTATCAGTATCAATAGTGTTAACCCAGTATCATTATAAATAGGGTTAACCCAGTATCAGTATCAATAGGGTTAACCCAGTATCAGTATCAATAGTGTTAACCCAGTATCAGTATAAATAGGGTTAACCCAGTATCAGTATCAATAGTGTTAACCCAGTATCAGTATAAATAGTGTTAACCCAGTATCAGTATCAATAGGGTTAACCCAGTATCAGTATCAATAGGGTTAACCCAGTATCAATAGTGTTAACCCAGTATCAGTATCAATAGTGTTAACCCAGTATCAGTATCAATAGGGTTAACCCAATATCAGTATCAATAGGGTTAACCCAGTGTCAGTATTAATAGTGTTACCCCAGTATCAGTATTAATAGTGTTAACCCAGTATCAGTATTAATAGTGTTAACCCAGTATCAGTATCAATAGGGTTAACCCAGTATCAGTATCAATAGGGTTAACCCAGTATCAGTATCAATAGGGTTAACCCAGTATCAGTATCAATAGGGTTAACCCAGTATCAGTATCAATAGGGTTAACCCAGTATCAGTATCAATAGTGTTAACCCAGTATCAGTATCAATAGGGTTAACCCAGTATCAGTATCAATAGTGTTAACCCAGTATCAGTATCAATAGTGTTAACCCAGTATCAGTATCAATAGTGTTAACCCAGTATCAGTATCAATAGGGTTAACCCAGTATCAGTATCAATAGTGTTAACCCAGTATCAGTATTAATAGTGTTAACCCAGTATCAGTATCAATAGTGTTAACCCAGTATCAGTATCAATAGTGTTAACCCAGTATCAGTATCAATAGTGTTAACCCAGTATCAGTATCAATAGTGTTAACCCAGTATCAGTATCAATAGGGTTAACCCGGTATCAGTGCTAATTAGTCCCGTTGCTTCGACTACTCAGACCCCTCACACATCCGGTCCATTCTGATGACCTCACAGACACCATACCACTTCCGACACCAATGTAGCAAACAGCTGGGCAGGGAAGTGAACCCAGGTCGCACCTGTAAAAGGTCAACAACCTACGCATCGTGTAATTGGCACCAATTGGGTCACTTGGTTGGAATTGTGAAGTGGCTCATATAGCGAGGATCACTGCACTATAGTGGAACTATGATACAATTACATTATCATATGAAATGTAGAGGTTCACTACATTATAGAGGAACTATGATACAATTACATTATCATATGAAATGTAGAGGATCACTACATTAAAGTGGAACTATGATACAATTACATTATCATATGAAATGTAGAGAATCACTACACTATAGTGGAACTATGATACAATTACATTATCATATGAAATGTAGAGAATCACTACACTATAGAGGAACTATGATACAATTACATTATCATATGAAATGTTAAATGTAGAAGTATAATATCTGAATATTGATATATTGAATTTGACTTGACCACGTCCAGTCAGCTCCATTTTGTCTGATTAAACTGACACCAACCTGTCTCAGTAGTAGTAGACTGTTAGGAGTGTTTTACTGTCATTCACTATACTAACATTACACCAACCTGTCTCAGTAGTAGTAGACTGTTAGGAGTGTTTTACTGTCATTCACTATACTAACATTACACCAACCTGTCTCAGTAGTAGTAGACTGTTAGGAGTGTTTTACTGTCATTCACTATACTAACATTACACCAACCTGTCTCAGTAGTAGTAGACTGTTAGGAGTGTTTTACTGTCATTCACTATACTAACATTACATTTAATTTATCTACACACTTTACAATAATCCCTGGCAGGATTCTCACCTTGAAACTTCATTGCGATTTTTTATGTTCTGTTGTGTATATTCTGATGGGTGAGGCCTGAGCTGGAATGTGAAGCTAACTGAAGCTGGCTAACTTTAGAAAACCAGTATATCAAGCCTGTATCATAGTATACCCCTCAGGCTACGTTCAGGTTTCAGCAAGAGGCAGGTATCAACATGCCGAGTCGTAGGCAACAACCTGGGTTGTATTCATTAGTTTACTCCACAGCCAACAGTTTTAAGATGTTAAATAAAACATAAACCGTTTACTCTAAATGCTGTACAATGTGACCTAAACGGTTTCTGTTGCCAAACGTTTTGCGACGGTGGGCACTAATGAATACACACAAACTGTTTTGAGGAAGTGTAAGTTGTTGTTAGGCTCTCGAACATTATTTATTAGTCTCTCTTTCACACAACATACCTTCCTGAGTGAAAAGAGTTAACTGTAGATTATAAAGAGAACATGTTTGTTTGTTACTTGTTGTGTTTTAAGCCTGTTTTGAGAAGACAAGTCTATAGACCTATGATACAGTACACTCTTAGAATAAAGGGTTCCAAACGGGTCCTCCGGCCGTCCCCATAGGAGAACGCTTTTGGGTTCCAGGTAGAACCCTTCTGGCTTCCATGTAGAACCCTCGGTGGAAAGGGTTCTTCACGGAACCCAAAAGTGTTCTACCTAGTACCAAAAAGGGTTCTACGAAGGGTTCTCCTATGGGGACAGCCAAAGAACCCTTTTAGATTGTAGATAGTGTAGGAGCGATCACCCTGGGGCACACAGATGGGCACAGAACGAATTCACTCCACGCATCTAAATTATATCCAAAACATTTTAAGGAGAGTAGGACTATTATAACACTGTCCACCAAAAATATAATTAACTATATGAATACACATAACAATATCATCAACTATATTAATACACACAACAATACCATCAACTATATTAATACACATAACAATATCATCAACTATATGAATACACACAACAATATCATCAACTATATTAATACACATAACAATATCATCAACTATATTAATACACACAACAATATCATCAACTATATGAAAACACATAACAATCGTCGTCTTACCTTTTATCTCTCAATAGAAACAGAGTCTGAATGATCATTCGGTCGTCGAAAGTTACTTTCGTTTGCTCTGCTCATTTACATATCAGGTTCTACCTGTTCTCTCTCCGAGTCCCTCTCTCTTTACAGCTCTTACAATGAGCCTTGGCAAACATTCTACAACTGTCTGGAAGTCTATTGGAGGGATGTGACCCCATTCTTCCACAAGAAATTACATCATTTGGTGTTTTATTGATGGTAACTTTTCAATTGTGTTGAGACTCTGACCTGTCCAATGAGCCACATTGATTAAAGAATCCTACAGTACCAAAACACCCTCACACACACACACACACACACACACACACACACACACACACACACACACACACACACACACACACACACACACACACACACACATGCGCAGTGCAGTAATTAGAATCCCAGTCTACTGTACACTCCCATCCTCTGCCTCTCTCCATCACTTTCTCTGTGTCGTCTGTTGCTGTCTCTGTTGGTGAGGGTTAGGCCTACTACAATACAACATTCACAACATGACAACACAACTACATAACACCATTAAATACAGTTGGTTACTACAATACAACATTCACAACATGACAACACAACTACATAACACCATTAAATACAGTTGGTTACTACAATACAACATTCACAACATGACAACACAACTACATAACACCATTAAATACAGTTGGTTACTACAATACAACATTCACAACATGACAACACAACTACATAACACCATTAAATACGGTTGGTTACTACAATACAACATTCACAACATGACAACACAACTACATAACACCATTAAATACAGTTGGTTACTACAATACAACATTCACAACATGACAACACAACTACATAACACCATTAAATACAGTTGGTTACTACAATACAACATTCACAACATGACAACACAACTACACAACACCATTAAATACAGTTGTTTACTACAATACAACATTCACAACATGACAACACAACTACATAACACCATTAAATACAGTTGGTTACTACAATACAACATTCACAACATGACAACACAACTACACAACACCATTAAATACAGTTGGTTACTACAATACAACATTCACAACATGACAACACAACTACATAACACCATTAAATACAGTTGGTTACTACAATACAACATTCACAACATGACAACACAACTATATAACACCATTAAATACAGTTGAGGGTTACTACAATACAACATTCACAACATGACAACACAACTACATAACACCATTAAATACAGTTGGTTACTACAATACAACATTCACAACATGACAACACAACTACACAACACCATTAAATAAGGTTGGTTACTACAATACAACATTCACAACATGGCAACACAACTATATAACACCATTAAATACAGTTGTTTACTACAATACAACATTCACAACATGACAACACAACTACATAACACCATTAAATACAGTTGGTTACTACAATACAACATTCACAACATTCACAACACAACTACACAACACCATTAAATACAGTTGGTTACTACAATACAACATTCACAACATGACAACACAACTATATAACACCATTAAATACAGTTGTTTACTACAATACAACATTCACAACATTCACAACACAACTACACAACACCATTAAATACAGTTGGTTACTACAATACAACATTCACAACATGACAACACAACTACATAACACCATTAAATACAGTTGGTTACTACAATACAACATTCACAACATGACAACACAACTACACAACACCATTAAATACAGTTGGTTACTACAATACAACATTCACAACATGACAACACAACTACATAACACCATTAAATACAGTTGGTTACTACAATACAACATTCACAACATGACAACACAACTACATAACACCATTAAATACAGTTGGTTATTACAATACAACATTCACAACATGACAACACAACTACATAACACCATTAAATACAGTTGGTTACTACAATACAACATTCACAACATGACAACACAACTACACAACACCATTAAATACAGTTGGTTACTACAATACAACATTCACAACATGACAACACAACTACATAACACCATTAAATACAGTTGGTTACTACAATACAACATTCACAACATGGCAACACAACTACATAACACCATTAAATACAGTTGGTTACTACAATACAACATTCACAACATGACAACACAACTACACAACACCATTAAATACAGTTGAGGATTACTACAATACAACATTCACAACATGACAACACAACTACATAACACCATTAAATACAGTTGAGGGTTACTACAATACAACATTCACAACATGACAACACAACTACATAACACCATTAAATACAGTTGGTTACTACAATACAACATTCACAACATGACAACACAACTACACAACACCATTAAATAAGGTTGGTTACTACAATACAACATTCACAACATGGCAACACAACTACATAACACCATTAAATACAGTTGTTTACTACAATACAACATTCACAACATGACAACACAACTACATAACACCATTAAATACAGTTGGTTACTACAATACAACATTCACAACATGACAACACAACTACACAACACCATTAAATACAGTTGGAATGTAGTTAGAACTGTCAAACTGTTTCCATCAAACAGAAAACAACCAGAAAGCTGGATCAACACCTTTAGATTTCTAGATGCTGCACTTTGCTTTTTCCTTACCCAGACAGCTGTTTAAGGTCATACCAAGGCAGAGTGCAGTATCAGCATTTTAAGGGTCATAGGTCAGATCAGTGGTCAGGGTTGATATGCATGGACAAAAAACAACAACTTAAAGCCATTTTTCTCAGATTCACTGTTTGTGTAGATGCTGTTTGTCTTTGTAGGGCAGTAGTTCAGGTGGCTGTTTGTGTAGATGCTGTTTGTATTTGTAGGGCAGTAGTTCAGGTGGCTGTTTGTGTAGATGCTGTTTGTCTTTGTAGGACAGTAGTTCAGGTGGCTGTTTGTATTTGTAGGACAGTAGTTCAGGTTGCTGTTTGTGTAGATGCTGTTTGTCTTTGTAGGGCAGTAGTTCAGGTGGCTGTTTGTGTAGATGCTGTTTGTCTTTGTAGGACAGTAGTTCAGGTGGCTGTGTGTGTAGACTGCTCCTTGTCTTTTCTAGGGCAGTAGTTCAGGTGGCTGTGTGTGTAGACTGCTCCTTGTCTTTGTAGGACAGTAGTTCAGGTGGCTGTTTGTGTAGATGCTGTTTGTCTTTGTAGAGCAGTAGTTCAGGTGGCTTCCCTTGTACCTTAGTCTGCCTCCTGTCTCTCCTATCACCATGGT
>NW_025547625.1:0-123505 GCF_905237065.1 Salmo salar
TGAGTGACTCTGTTACTACTAGGCTACAGTGGGTGACTGACTGACTCTGTTACTGCTAGGCTACAGTGGATGACTGAGTGATTCTGTTACTGCTAGGCTACAGTGGGTGACTGAGTGACACTGTTACTGCTAGGCTACAGTGGGTGACTGAGTGACTCTGTTACTACTAGGCTACAGTGTGTGACTGACTGACTCTGTTACTGCTAGGCTACGGTGGATGACTGAGTGACTCTGTTACTGCTAGGCTACAGTGGGTGACTGAGTGACTCTGTTACTGCTAGGCTACAATGGGTGACTGACTGATTCTGTTACTGCTAGGCTATAGTGGGTGACTGACTCTGTTACTGCTAGGCTAGAGTGGGTGACTAACTGACTCTGTTACTGCTAGGCTACAGTGGGTGACTGACTGACTCTGTTACTGCTAGGCTACAGTGGGTGACTGAGTGACTCTGTTACTGCTAGGCTAGAGTGGGTGACTGACTGACTCTGTTACTGCTAGGCTACAGTGGGTGACTGTCTCTGTTACTGCTAGGCTATAGTGGGATACTGAGTGACTCTGTTACTGCTAGGCTACAGTGGGTGACTGAGTGACTGTTACTGTTGGGCTTCAGTGGGTGACTGAGTGACTGTTACTGCTAGGCTACAGTGGGTGACTGACTGACTCTGTTACTGCTAGGCTACAGTGGGTGACTGAGTGACTGTTACTGCGAGGCTACATTGGGTGACTGACTCTGTTACTGCTAGGCTACAGTGGGTGTCTGACTCTGTTACTGCTAGGCTACAGTGGGTGTCTGACTGACTCTGTTACTGCTAGGCTACAGTGGGTGACTGAGTGACTATTACTGCTAGGCTACAGTGGGTGACTGACTGTTACTACTAGGCTACAGTGGGTGACTGACTCTGTTACTACAAGGCTACAGTGGGTGACTGACGTGTTACTGCTTGGCTACAGTGGGTGACTGACTGACTGACTCTGTTACTGCTAGGCTACAGTGGGTGACTGACTGACTCTGTTACTGCTAGGCTACAGTGGGTGACTGACTGACTCTGTTACTGCTAGGCTACAGTGGGTGACTGAGTGACTCTGTTACTGCTAGGCTAGAGTGGGATGACTGAGTGACTCTGTTACTGCTAGGCTACAGTGGGTGACTGAGTGACTGTTACTGTTAGGCTACAGTGGGTGACTGAGTGACTCTGTTACTGCTAGGCTACAGTGGGTGACTGACTGACTCTGTTACTGCTAGGCTACAGTGGGTGACTGAGTGACTCTGTTACTGCTAGGCTACAGTGTGTTGACTGACTCTGTTACTGCTAGGCTACAGTGGGTGACTGACTCTGTTACTGCTAGGCTACAGTGGGTGACTGAGTGACACTGTTACTGCTAGGCTACAGTGGGTGACTGACTGACTCTGTTACTGCTAGGCTACAGTGGATGACTGAGTGACTCTGTTACTGCTAGGCTACAGTGGATGACTGAGTGACTCTGTTACTACTAGGCTACAGTGTGTGACTGACTGACTCTTTTACTGCTAGGCTACGGTGGATGACTGACTGACTCTGTTACTGCTAGGCTACAGTGGGTGACTGAGTGACTGTTACTGCTAGGCTACAGTGGGTGACTGACTGTTACTACTAGGCTACAGTGGGTGACTGACTCTGTTACTACAAGGCTACAGTGGGTGACTGACTCTGTTACTGCTAGGCTACAGTGGGTGACTGAGTGACTCTGTTACTACTAGGCTACAGTGGGTGACTGACTGACTCTGTTACTGCTAGGCTACAGTGGATGACTGAGTGATTCTGTTACTGCTGGGCTACAGTGGGTGACTGAGTGACTCTGTTACTGCTAGGCTACAGTGGGTGACTGAGTGACTCTGTTACTACTAGGCTACAGTGTGTGACTGACTGACTCTGTTACTGCTAGGCTACGGTGGATGACTGAGTGACTCTGTTACTGCTAGGCTACAGTGGGTGACTGAGTGACTCTGTTACTGCTAGGCTACAATGGGTGACTGACTGATTCTGTTACTGCTAGGCTACAGTGGGTGACTGACTCTGTTACTGCTAGGCTAGAGTGGGTGACTGACTGACTCTGTTACTGCTAGGCTACAGTGGGTGACTGACTGACTCTGTTACTGCTAGGCTACAGTGGGTGACTGAGTGACTCTGTTACTGCTAGGCTAGAGTGGGTGACTGACTGACTCTGTTACTGCTAGGCTACAGTGGGTGACTGTCTCTGTTACTGCTAGGCTATAGTGGGATACTGAGTGACTCTGTTACTGCTAGGCTACAGTGGGTGACTGAGTGACTGTTACTGTTGGGCTTCAGTGGGTGACTGAGTGACTGTTACTGCTAGACTACAGTGGGTGACTGACTGACTCTGTTACTGCTAGGCTACAGTGGGTGACTGAGTGACTGTTACTGCGAGGCTACATTGGGTGACTGACTCTGTTACTGCTAGGCTACAGTGGGTGTCTGACTCTGTTACTGCTAGGCTACAGTGGGTGTCTGACTGACTCTGTTACTGCTAGGCTACAGTGGGTGACTGAGTGACTATTACTGCTAGGCTACAGTGGGTGACTGACTGTTACTACTAGGTTACAGTGGGTGACTGACTCTGTTACTACAAGGCTACAGATGGTGACTGACTCTGTTACTGCTAGGCTACAGTGGGTGACTGAGTGTTACTGCATGGCTACAGTGGGTGACTGACTGACTCTGTTACTGCTAGGCTACAGTGGGTGACTGACTGACTCTGTTACTGATAGGCTACAGTGGGTGACTGTCTCTGTTACTGCTAGGCTATAGTGGGATACTGAGTGACTCTGTTACTGCTAGGCTACAGTGGGTGACTGACTCTGTTACTGCTAGGCTACAGTGGGTGACTGACTGACTCTGTTACTGCTAGGCTACAGTGGGTGACTGAGTGACTCTGTTACTGCTAGGCTACAGTGGGTGACTGAGTGACTCTGTTACTACTAGGCTACAGTGGGTGACTGACTGATTCTGTTACTGCTAGGCTATAGTGGGTGACTGACTCTGTTACTGCTAGGCTAGAGTGGAGTGACTGACTGACTCTGTTACTGCTAGGCTACAGTGGGTGACTGACTGACTCTGTTACTGCTAGGCTACAGTGGGTGACTGAGTGACTCTGTTACTGCTAGGCTAGAGTGGGTGACTGACTGACTCTGTTACTGCTAGGCTACAGTGGGTGACTGTCTCTGTTACTGCTAGGCTACAGTGGGATACTGAGTGACTCTGTTACTGCTAGGCTACAGTGGGTGACTGAGTGACTGTTACTGTTGGGCTACAGTGGGTGACTGAGTGACTGTTACTGCTAGGCTACAGTGGGTGACTGACTGACTCTGTTACTGCTAGGCTACAGTGGGTGACTGACTGCTACTACTAGGCTACAGTGGGTGACTGACTGACTCTGTTACTACTAGGCTACAGTGGGTGACTGAGTGACTCTGTTACTGCTAGGCTAGAGTGGGTGACTGACTGACTCTGTTACTGCTAGGCTACAGTGGGTGACTGTCTCTGTTACTGCTAGGCTACAGTGGGATACTGAGTGACTCTGTTACTGCTAGGCTACAGTGGGTGACTGAGTGACTGTTACTGTTGGGCTACAGTGGGTGACTGAGTGACTGTTACTGCTAGGCTACAGTGGGTGACTGACTGTTACTGCTAGGCTACAGTGGGTGACTGACTGACTCTGTTACTGCTAGGCTACAGTGGGTGACTGACTGTTACTGCTAGGCTACAGTGGGTGACTGACTGACTCTGTTACTGCTAGGCTACAGTGGGTGACTGACTGACTGTTACTGCTAGGCTACAGTGGGTGACTGACTGACTGTTACTGCTAGGGTACAGTGGGTGACTGATTGATTCTGTTACTACTAGGCTACAGTGGGTGACTGACTGACTCTGTTACTGCTAGGCTACAGTGGGTGACTGACTGACTCTGTTACTGCTAGGCTACAGTGGGTGACTGACTCTGTTACTGCTAGGCTACGGTGGGTGACTGACTCAGTTAATAGTAGGCTACATTGGATGACTGAGTGACTGTTAATGCTAGTCTACAGTGGATGACTGACTGACTCTCTTACTGCTAGGCTACAGTGGGTGACTGACTGACTCTGTTACTGCTAGGCTACAGTGGATGACTGAGTGACTCTGTTACTGCTAGGCTACAGTGGGTGACTGAGTGACTCTGTTACTGCTAGGCTACAGTGGGTGACTGACTGATTCTGTTACTGCTAGGCTATAGTGGGTGACTGACTCTGTTACTGCTAGGCTAGAGTGGGTGACTGACTGACTCTGTTACTGCTAGGCTACAGTGGGTGACTGACTGACTCTGTTACTACTAGGCTACAGTGGGTGACTGAGTGAATCTGTTACTGCTAGGCTAGAGTGGGTGACTGACTGACTCTGTTACTGCTAGGCTACAGTGGGTGACTGTCTCTGTTACTGCTAGGCTACAGTGGGATACTGAGTGACTCTGTTACTGCTAGGCTACAGTGGGTGACTGAGTGACTGTTACTGTTGGGCTACAGTGGGTGACTGAGTGACTGTTACTGCTAGGCTACAGTGGGTGACTGACTGACTCTGTTACTGCTAGGCTACAGTGGGTGACTGACTGACTCTGTTACTGCTAGGCTACAGTGGTTGACTGACTCTGTTACTGCTAGGCTACAGTGGGTGACTGACTCTGTTACTGCTAGGCTACAGTGGGTGACTGAGTGACTCTGTTACTGCTAGGCTACAGTGGGTGACTGACTGACTCTGTTACTGCTAGGCTACAGTGGGTGACTGACTCTGTTACTGCTAGGCTACAGTGGGTGACTGACTCTGTTACTGCAAGGCTACAGTGGGTGACTGACTCTGTTACTGCTAGGCTACAGTGGGTGACTGACTGACTCTGTTACTGCTAGGCTACAGTGGGTGACTGACTGACTCTGTTACTGCTAGGCTACAGTGGGTGACTGAGTGACTCTGTTACTGCTAGGCTACAGTGGGTGACTGACTGACTCTGTTACTGCTAGGCTACAGTGGATGACTGAGTGACTCTGTTAGTGCTAGGCTACAGTGGGTGACTGAGTGACTCTGTTACTGCTAGGCTACAGTGGGTGACTGACTGACTCTGTTACTGCTAGGCTACAGTGGGTGACTGAGTGACTGTTACTGCGAGGCTACATTGGGTGACTGACTCTGTTACTGCTAGGCTACAGTGGGTGTCTGACTCTGTTACTGCTAGGCTACAGTGGGTGGCTGACTGACTCTGTTACTGCTAGGCTACAGTGGGTGACTGAGTGACTGTTACTGCTAGGCTACAGTGGGTGACTGACTGTCTGTTACTACTAGGTTACAGTGGGTGACTGACTCTGTTACTGCAAGGCTACAGTGGGTGACTGACTCTGTTACTGCTAGGCTACAGTGGGTGACTGAGTGACTCTGTTACTGCTAGGCTACAGTGGATGACTGAGTGATTCTGTTACTGCTAGGCTACAGTGGGTGACTGAGTGACTCTGTTACTGCTAGGCTACAGTGGGTGACTGAGTGACTCTGTTACTGCTAGGCTACAGTGGGTGACTGACTGACTCTGTTACTGCTAGGCTACGGTGGATGACTGAGTGACTCTGTTACTGCTAGGCTACAGTGGGTGACTGAGTGACTCTGTTACTGCTAGGCTACAATGGGTGACTGACTGATTCTGTTACTGCTAGGCTATAGTGGGTGACTGACTCTGTTACTGCTAGGCTAGAGTGGGTGACTGACTGACTCTGTTACTGCTAGGCTACAGTGGGTGACTGACTGACTCTGTTACTGCTAGGCTACAGTGGGTGACTGACTGACTCTGTTACTGCTAGGCTAGAGTGGGTGACTGACTGACTCTGTTACTGCTAGGCTACAGTGGGTGACTGTCTCTGTTACTGCTAGGCTATAGTGGGATACTGAGTGACTCTGTTACTGCTAGGCTACAGTGGGTGACTGAGTGACTGTTACTGTTGGGCTTCAGTGGGTGACTGAGTGACTGTTACTGCTAGGCTACAGTGGGTGACTGACTGACTCTGTTACTGCTAGGCTACAGTGGGTGACTGAGTGACTGTTACTGCGAGGCTACATTGGGTGACTGACTCTGTTACTGCTAGGCTACAGTGGGTGTCTGACTCTGTTACTGCTAGGCTACAGTGGGTGTCTGACTGACTCTGTTACTGCTAGGCTACAGTGGGTGACTGAGTGACTATTACTGCTAGGCTACAGTGGGTGACTGACTGTTACTACTAGGTTACAGTGGGTGACTGACTCTGTTACTACAAGGCTACAGTGGGTGACTGAGTGTTACTGCATGGCTACAGTGGGTGACTGACTGACTCTGTTACTGCTAGGCTACAGTGGGTGACTGACTGACTCTGTTACTGCTAGGCTACAGTGGGTGACTGACTGACTCTGTTACTGCTAGGCTACAGTGGGTGACTGAGTGACTGTTACTGCGAGGCTACAGTGGGTGACTGACTCTGTTACTGCTAGGCTACAGTGGGTGACTGACTGACTCTGTTACTGCTAGGCTACAGTGGGTGACTGAGTGACTCTGTTACTGCTAGGCTACAGTGGGTGACTGAGTGACTCTGTTACTGCTAGGCTACAGTGGGTGACTGACTGATTCTGTTACTGCTAGGCTACAGTGGGTGACTGACTCTGTTACTGCTAGGCTAGAGTGGGTGACTGAGTGACTCTGTTACTGCTAGGCTACAGTGGGTGACTGAGTGCTCTGTTACTGCTAGGCTACAGTGGGATGACTGAGTGACTCTGTTACTGCTAGGCTACAGTGGATGACTGACTGACTCTGTTACTGCTAGGCTACAGTGGATGACTGAGTGACTCTGTTACTACTAGGCTACAGTGGGTGACTGACTGACTCTGTTACTGCTAGGCTACAGTTGGTGACTGAGTGACTGTTACTGCGAGGCTACATTGGGTGACTGACTCTGTTACTGCTAGGCTACAGTGGGTGTCTGACTCTGTTACTGGTAGGCTACAGTGGGTGGCTGACTGACTCTGTTACTGCTAGGCTACAGTGGGTAACTGAGTGACTATTACTGCTAGGCTACAGTGGGTGACTGACTGTTACTACTAGGTTACAGTGGGTGACTGACTCTGTTACTACAAGGCTACAGTGGGTGACTGACTCTGTTACTGCTAGGCTACAGTGGGTGACTGAGTGACTCTGTTACTGCTAGGCTACAGTGGATGACTGAGTGATTCTGTTACTGCTGGGCTACAGTGGGTGACTGAGTGACTCTGTTACTGCTAGGCTACAGTGGGTGACTGAGTGACTCTGTTACTACTAGGCTACAGTGTGTGACTGACTGACTCTGTTACTGCTAGGCTACGGTGGATGACTGAGTGACTCTGTTACTGCTAGGCTACAGTGGGTGACTGAGTGACTCTGTTACTGCTAGGCTACAATGGGTGACTGACTGATTCTGTTACTGCTAGGCTATAGTGGGTGACTGACTCTGTTACTGCTAGGCTAGAGTGGGTGACTGACTGACTCTGTTACTGCTAGGCTACAGTGGGTGACTGACTGACTCTGTTACTGCTAGGCTACAGTGGGTGACTGTCTCTGTTACTGCTAGGCTATAGTGGGATACTGAGTGACTCTGTTACTGCTAGGCTACAGTGGGTGACTGAGTGACTGTTACTGTTGGGCTTCAGTGGGTGACTGAGTGACTGTTACTGCTAGGCTACAGTGGGTGACTGACTGACTCTGTTACTGCTAGGCTACAGTGGGTGACTGAGTGACTGTTACTGCGAGGCTACATTGGGTGACTGACTCTGTTACTGCTAGGCTACAGTGGGTGTCTGACTCTGTTACTGCTAGGCTACAGTGGGTGTCTGACTGACTCTGTTACTGCTAGGCTACAGTGGGTGACTGAGTGACTATTACTGCTAGGCTACAGTGGGTGACTGACTGTTACTACTAGGTTACAGTGGGTGACTGACTCTGTTACTACAAGGCTACAGATGGTGACTGACTCTGTTACTGCTAGGCTACAGTGGGTGACTGAGTGTTACTGCATGGCTACAGTGGGTGACTGACTGACTGACTCTGTTACTGCTAGGCTACAGTGGGTGACTGACTGACTCTGTTACTGCTAGGCTACAGTGGGTGACTGATCTCTGTTACTGCTAGGCTATAGTGGGATACTGAGTGACTCTGTTACTGCTAGGCTACAGTGGGTGACTGACTCTGTTACTGCTAGGCTACAGTGGGTGACTGAGTGACTCTGTTACTGCTAGGCTACAGTGGGTGACTGAGTGACTCTGTTACTGCTAGGCTACAGTGGGTGACTGAGTGACTCTGTTACTGCTAGGCTACAGTGGGTGACTGACTGATTCTGTTACTGCTAGGCTACAGTGGGTGACTGAGTGACTCTGTTACTGCTAGGCTACAGTGGGTGACTGACTGACTCTGTTACTGCTAGGCTACAGTGGGTGACTGATACTCTGTTACTGCTAGGCTACAGTGGGTGACTGACTGACTCTGTTACTGCTAGGCTACAGTGGGTGACTGACTGACTCTGTTACTACTAGGCTACAGTGGGTGACTGAGTGACTCTGTTACTGCTAGGCTAGAGTGGGTGACTGACTGACTCTGTTACTGCTAGGCTACAGTGGGTGACTGTCTCTGTTACTGCTAGGCTACAGTGGGATGACTGAGTGACTCTGTTACTGCTAGGCTACAGTGGGTGACTGAGTGACTGTTACTGTTGGGCTACAGTGGGTGACTGAGTGACTGTTACTGCTAGGCTACAGTGGGTGACTGACTGTTACTGCTAGGCTACAGTGGGTGACTGACTGACTCTGTTACTGCTAGGCTACAGTGGGTGACTGACTGTTACTGCTAGGCTACAGTGGGTGACTGACTGACTCTGTTACTGCTAGGCTACAGTGGGTGACTGACTGACTGTTACTGCTAGGCTACAGTGGGTGACTGACTGACTGTTACTGCTAGGGTACAGTGGGTGACTTATTGATTCTGTTACTACTAGGCTACAGTGGGTGACTGACTGACTCTGTTACTGCTAGGCTACAGTGGGTGACTGACTGACTCTGTTACTGCAAGGCTACAGTGGGTGACTGACTCTGTTACTGCTAGGCTACGGTGGGTGACTGACTCAGTTAATAGTAGGCTACATTGGATGACTGAGTGACTGTTAATGCTAGTCTACAGTGGATGACTGACTGACTCTCTTACTGCTAGGCTACAGTGGGTGACTGACTGATTCTGTTACTGCTAGGCTATAGTGGGTGACTGACTCTGTTACTGCTAGGCTAGAGTGGGTGACTGACTGACTCTGTTACTGCTAGGCTACAGTGGGTGACTGACTGACTCTGTTACTACTAGGCTACAGTGGGTGACTGAGTGAATCTGTTACTGCTAGGCTAGAGTGGGTGACTGACTGACTCTGTTACTGCTAGGCTACAGTGGGTGACTGTCTCTGTTACTGCTAGGCTACAGTGGGTGACTGAGTGACTGTTACTGTTGGGCTACAGTGGGTGACTGAGTGACTGTTACTGCTAGGCTACAGTGGGTGACTGACTGACTCTGTTACTGCTAGGCTACAGTGGGTGACTGACTGACTCTGTTACTACTAGGCTACAGTTGTTGACTGACTCTGTTACTGCTAGGCTACAGTGGGTGACTGAGTGACACTGTTACTGCTAGGCTACAGTGGGTGACTGAGTGACACTGTTACTGCTAGGCTACAGTGGGTGACTGACTGACTCTGTTACTGCTAGGCTACAGTGGGTGACTGACTCTGTTACTGCTAGGCTACAGTGGGTGACTGACTCTGTTACTACTAGGCTACAGTGGGTGACTGACTCTGTTACTACAAGGCTACAATGGGTGACTGACTCTGTTACTGCTAGGCTACAGTGGGTGACTGAGTGACTGTTACTGCTAGGCTAGAGTGGGTGACTGACTGACTCTGTTACTGCTAGGCTACAGTGGGTGACTGACTCTGTTACTGCTAGGCTACAGTGGGTGACTGACTCAGTTAATAGTAGGCTACATTGGATGACTGAGTGACTGTTAATGCTAGTCTACAGTGGATGACTGACTCTTTTACTGCTAGGCTACAGTGGGTGACTGACTGACTCTGTTACTGCTAGGCTACAGTGGGTGACTTACTGACTCTGTTACTACTAGGCTACAGTTGTTGACTGACTCTGTTACTACTAGGCTACAGTGTGTGACTGACTGACTCTGTTACTGCTAGGCTACGGTGGATGACTGACTGACTCTGTTACTGCTAGGCTACAGTGGATGACTGAGTGACTCTGTTACTACTAGGCTACAGTGGGTGACTGACTGACTCTGTTACTGCTAGGCTACAGTGGATGACTGAGTGATTCTGTTACTGCTAGGCTACAGTGGGTGACTGAGTGACTCTGTTACTACTAGGCTACAGTGGGTGACTGACTGACTCTGTTACTGCTAGGCTACAGTGGGTGACTGAGTGACTCTGTTACTGCTAGGCTACAGTGGGTGACTGAGTGACTCTGTTACTGCTAGGCTACAGTGGGTGACTGACTGATTCTGTTACTGCTAGGCTATAGTGGTTGACTGACTCTGTTACTGCTAGGCTAGAGTGGGTGACTGACTGACTCTGTTACTGCTAGGCTACAGTGGGTGACTGTCTCTGTTACTGCTAGGCTATAGTGGGATACTGAGTGACTCTGTTACTGCTAGGCTACAGTGGGTGACTGAGTGACTGTTACTGTTGGGCTTCAGTGGGTGACTGAGTGACTGTTACTGCTAGGCTACAGTGGGTGACTGACTGACTGTTACTGCGAGGCTACATTGGGTGACTGACTGTTACTGCGAGGCTACATTGGGTGACTGACTCTGTTACTGCTAGGCTACAGTGGGTGGCTGACTGACTCTGTTACTGCTAGGCTACAGTGGGTAACTGAGTGACTATTACTGCTAGGCTACAGTGGGTGACTGACTGTTACTACTAGGTTACAGTGGGTGACTGACTGTTACTACAAGGCTACAGTGGGTGACTGACTCTGTTACTGCTAGGCTACAGTGGGTGACTGAGTGTTACTGCATGGCTACAGTGCGTGACTGAGTGACTCTGTTACTACTAGGCTACAGTGGGTGACTGACTGACTCTGTTACTGCTAGGCTACAGTGGGTGACTGAGTGATTCTGTTACTGCTAGGCTACAGTGGGTACTGAGTGACACTGTTACTGCTAGGCTACAGTGGGTGACTGAGTGACTCTGTTACTGCTAGGCTACAGTGGGTGACTGACTGACTCTGTTACTGCTAGGCTACAGTGGGTGACTGAGTGACTCTGTTACTGCTAGGCTACAGTGGGTGACTGAGTGACTCTGTTACTGCTAGGCTACAGTGGGTGACTGACTGATTCTGTTACTGCTAGGCTATAGTGGGTGACTGACTCTGTTACTGCTAGGCTAGAGTGGGTGACTGACTGACTCTGTTACTGCTAGGCTACAGTGGGTGACTGACTGACTCTGTTACTACTAGGCTACAGTGGGTGACTGAGTGACTCTGTTACTGCTAGGCTACAGTGGGTGACTGAGTGTTACTGCATGGCTACAGTGGGTGACTGAGTGACTCTGTTACTGCTAGGCTACAGTGGGTGACTGACTGACTCTGTTACTGCTAGGCTACAGTGGGTGACTGTCTCTGTTACTGCTAGGCTACAGTGGGATACTGAGTGACTCTGTTACTGCTAGGCTACAGTGGGTGACTGAGTGACTGTTACTGTTGGGCTACAGTGGGTGACTGAGTGACTGTTACTGCTAGGCTACAGTGGGTGACTGACTGTTACTGCTAGGCTACAGTGGGTGACTGACTGACTCTGTTACTGCTAGGCTACAGTGGGTGACTGACTGTTACTGCTAGGCTACAGTGGGTGACTGACTGACTCTGTTACTGCTAGGCTACAGTGGGTGACTGACTGACTCTGTTACTGCTAGGCTACAGTGGGTGACTGACTGACTGTTACTGCTAGGGTACAGTGGGTGACTTATTGATTCTGTTACTGCTAGGCTACAGTGGGTGACTGAGTGACTCTGTTACTGCTAGGCTACAGTGGGTGACTGACTGACTCTGTTACTGCAAGGCTACAGTGGGGTGACTGACTCTGTTACTGCTAGGCTACAGTGGGTGACTGACTCTGTTAATAGTAGGCTACATTGGATGACTGAGTGACTGTTAATGCTAGGCTACAGTGGATGACTGACTGACTCTGTTACTGCTAGGCTACAGTGGGTGACTGACTGATTCTGTTACTGCTAGGCTACAGTGGGTGACTGACTCTGTTACTGCTAGGCTACAGTGGGTGACTGACTGACTCTGTTACTGCTAGGCTACAGTGGGTGACTGACTGACTCTGTTACTGCTAGGCTACAGTGGGTGACTGAGTGACTCTGTTACTGCTAGGCTACAGTGGGTGACTGACTGACTCTGTTACTGCTAGGCTACAGTGGGTGACTGATGACTCTGTTACTGCTAGGCTACAGTGGGTGACTGAGTGACTCTGTTACTGCTAGGCTACAGTGGGTGACTGAGTGACTGTTACTGCTAGGCTACAGTGGGTGACTGACTGACTCTGTTACTGCTAGGCTACAGTGGGTGACTGACTGACTCTGTTACTACTAGGCTACAGTGGTTGACTGACTCTGTTACTGCTAGGCTACAGTGGGTGACTGAGTGACACTGTTACTGCTAGGCTACAGTGGGTGACTGAGTGACACTGTTACTGCTAGGCTACAGTGGGTGACTGACTGACTCTGTTACTGCTAGGCTACAGTGGGTGACTGACTCTGTTACTGCTAGGCTACAGTGGGTGACTGACTCTGTTACTGCAAGGCTACAGTGGGTGACTGACTCTGTTACTGCTAGGCTACAGTGGGTGACTGACTCTGTTACTGCTAGGCTACAGTGGGTGACTGAGTGACTGTTACTGCTAGGCTACAGTGGGTGACTGACTGACTCTGTTACTGCTAGGCTACAGTGGGTGACTGACTCTGTTACTGCTAGGCTACAGTGGGTGACTGACTCAGTTAATAGCTAGGCTACATTGGGTGACTGAGTGACCTGTTAATGCTAGGCTACAGTGGGTGACTGACTCTTTTACTGCTAGGCTACAGTGGGTGACTGACTGACTCTGTTACTGCTAGGCTACAGTGGGTGACTGACTGACTCTGTTACTGCTAGGCTACAGTTGGTGACTGACTCTGTTACTGCTAGGCTACAGTGTGTGACTGACTGACTCTGTTACTGCTAGGCTACAGTGGGTGACTGACTGACTCTGTTACTGCTAGGCTACAGTGGGTGACTGAGTGACTCTGTTACTGCTAGGCTACAGTGGGTGACTGACTGACTCTGTTACTGCTAGGCTACAGTGGGTGACTGAGTGACTCTGTTACTGCTAGGCTACAGTGGGTGACTGAGTGACTCTGTTACTGCTAGGCTACAGTGGGTGACTGACTGACTCTGTTACTGCTAGGCTACAGTGGGTGACTGAGTGACTCTGTTACTGCTAGGCTACAGTGGGTGACTGAGTGACTCTGTTACTGCTAGGCTACAGTGGGTGACTGACTGACTCTGTTACTGCTAGGCTATAGTGGGTGACTGACTCTGTTACTGCTAGGCTAGAGTGGGTGACTGACTGACTCTGTTACTGCTAGGCTACAGTGGGTGACTGTCTCTGTTACTGCTAGGCTACAGTGGGATACTGAGTGACTCTGTTACTGCTAGGCTACAGTGGGTGACTGAGTGACTGTTACTGTTGGGCTTCAGTGGGTGACTGAGTGACCTGTTACTGCTAGGCTACAGTGGGTGACTGACTGACTGTTACTGCGAGGCTACATTGGGTGACTGACTGTTACTGCGAGGCTACATTGGGTGACTGACTCTGTTACTGCTAGGCTACAGTGGGTGGCTGACTGACTCTGTTACTGCTAGGCTACAGTGGGTAACTGAGTGACTATTACTGCTAGGCTACAGTGGGTGACTGACTGTTACTACTAGGTTACAGTGGGTGACTGACTGTTACTACAAGGCTACAGTGGGTGACTGACTCTGTTACTGCTAGGCTACAGTGGGTGACTGAGTGTTACTGCATGGCTACAGTGGGTGACTGAGTGACTCTGTTACTACTAGGCTACAGTGGGTGACTGACTGACTCTGTTACTGCTAGGCTACAGTGGATGACTGAGTGATTCTGTTACTGCTAGGCTACAGTGGGTGACTGAGTGACTCTGTTACTGCTAGGCTACAGTGGGTGACTGAGTGACTCTGTTACTGCTAGGCTACAGTGTGTGACTGACTGACTCTGTTACTGCTAGGCTACAGTGGGTGACTGACTGACTCTGTTACTGCTAGGCTACAGTGGGTGACTGAGTGACTCTGTTACTGCTAGGCTACAGTGGGTGACTGACTGATTCTGTTACTGCTAGGCTATAGTGGGTGACTGACTCTGTTACTGCTAGGCTACAGTGGGTGACTGACTGACTCTGTTACTGCTAGGCTACAGTGGGTGACTGACTGACTCTGTTACTGCTAGGCTACAGTGGGTGACTGAGTGACTCTGTTACTGCTAGGCTACAGTGGGTGACTGAGTGACTCTGTTACTGCTAGGCTACAGTGGGTGACTGAGTGACTCTGTTACTGCTGGGCTACAGTGGGTGACTGAGTGACTCTGTTACTGCTAGGCTACAGTGGGTGACTGAGTGACTCTGTTACTGCTAGGCTACAGTGGGTGACTGAGTGACTCTGTTACTGCTAGGCTACAGTGGGTGACTGATGACCTGTTACTGCTAGGCTACAGTGGGTGACTGAGTGACTCTGTTACTGCTAGGCTACAGTGGGTGACTGACTGACTCTGTTACTGCTAGGCTACAGTGGGTGACTGACTGACTGTTACTGCTAGGCTACAGTGGGTGACTGAGTGCTGTTACTGCTAGGCTACAGTGGGTGACTGACTGACTCTGTTACTGCTAGGCTACAGTGGGTGACTGACTGTTACTGCTAGGCTACAGTGGGTGACTGACTGACTCTGTTACTGCTAGGCTACAGTGGGTGACTGACTGACTCTGTTACTGCTAGGCTAGAGTGGGTGACTGACTGACTCTGTTACTGCTAGGCTACAGTGGGTGACTGACTGACCTGTTACTGCTAGGCTACAGTGGGTGACTGACTCTGTTACTGCTAGGCTACAGTGGGTGACTGACTGACTCTGTTACTGCTAGGCTATAGTGGGTGACTGACTGACTCTGTTACTGCTAGGCTACAGTGGGTGACTGAGTGACTCTGTTACTGCTAGGCTACAGTGGGTGACTGAGTGACTCTGTTACTGCTAGGCTACAGTGGGTGACTGAGTGACTGTTACTGCTAGGCTACAGTGGGTGACTGACTGACTCTGTTACTGCTAGGCTACAGTGGGTGACTGACTCTGTTACTGCTAGGCTACAGTGGGTGACTGACTGACTCTGTTACTGCTAGGCTACAGTGGGTGACTGACTACTGTTACTGCTAGGCTACAGTGGGTGACTGAGTGACTCTGTTACTGCTAGGCTACAGTGGGTGACTGACTGACTCTGTTACTGCTAGGCTACAGTGGGTGACTGACTCTGTTACTACTAGGCTACAGTGGGTGACTGACTGACTCTGTTACTGCTAGGCTACAGTGGGTGACTGACTCTGTTACTGCTAGGCTACAGTGGGTGACTGAGTGACTCTGTTACTGCTAGGCTACAGTGGGTGACTGACTGACTCTGTTACTGCTAGGCTACAGTGGGTGACTGACTGACTCTGTTACTGCTAGGCTACAGTGGGTGACTGACTCTGTTACTGCTAGGCTACAGTGGGTGACTGACTGACTCTGTTACTGCTAGGCTACAGTGGGTGACTGAGTGACTCTGTTACTGCTAGGCTACAGTGGGTGACTGACTGACTCTGTTACTGCTAGGCTACAGTGGGTGACTGACTGACTCTGTTACTGCTAGGCTACAGTGGGTGACTGACTGACTCTGTTACTGCTAGGCTACAGTGGGTGACTGACTCTGTTACTGCTAGGCTACAGTGGGTGACTGACTGACTCTGTTACTGCTAGGCTACAGTGGGTGACTGACTGACTCTGTTACTGCTAGGCTACAGTGGGTGACTGACTGACTCTGTTACTGCTAGGCTACAGTGGGTGACTGACTGACTCTGTTACTGCTAGGCTACAGTGGGTGACTGACTCTGTTACTGCTAGGCTACAGTGGGTGACTGACTGACTCTGTTACTGCTAGGCTACAGTGGGTGACTGAGTGACTCTGTTACTGCTAGGCTACAGTGGGTGACTGACTGACTCTGTTACTGCTAGGCTACAGTGGGTGACTGACTGACTCTGTTACTGCTAGGCTACAGTGGGTGACTGACTGACTCTGTTACTGCTAGGCTACAGTGGGTGACTGAGTGACTCTGTTACTGCTAGGCTACAGTGGGTGACTGACTGACTCTGTTACTGCTAGGCTACAGTGGGTGACTGACTCTGTTACTGCTAGGCTACAGTGGGTGACTGACTCTGTTACTGCTAGGCTACAGTGGGTGACTGAGTGACCTGTTACTGCTAGGCTACAGTGGGTGACTGAGTGACTCTGTTACTGCTAGGCTACAGTGGGTGACTGACTGACTCTGTTACTGCTAGGCTACAGTGGGTGACTGACTCTGTTACTGCTAGGCTACAGTGGGTGACTGAGTGACTCTGTTACTGCTAGGCTAGAGTGGGTGACTGACTGACTCTGTTACTGCTAGGCTACAGTGGGTGACTGACTGACTCTGTTACTGCTAGGCTACAGTGGGTGACTGACTGACTCTGTTACTGCTAGGCTACAGTGGGTGACTGACTGACTCTGTTACTGCTAGGCTACAGTGGGTGACTGACTGACTCTGTTACTGCTAGGCTACAGTGGGTGACTGACTCTGTTACTGCTAGGCTACAGTGGGTGACTGAGTGACTCTGTTACTGCTAGGCTACAGTGGGTGACTGAGTGACTCTGTTACTGCTAGGCTACAGTGGGTGACTGACTGACTCTGTTACTGCTAGGCTACAGTGGGTGACTGACTCTGTTACTGCTAGGCTACAGTGGGTGACTGAGTGACTCTGTTACTGCTAGGCTACAGTGGGTGACTGACTGACTCTGTTACTGCTAGGCTACAGTGGGTGACTGACTGACTCTGTTACTGCTAGGCTACAGTGGGTGACTGAGTGACTCTGTTACTGCTAGGCTACAGTGGGTGACTGAGTGACTCTGTTACTGCTAGGCTACAGTGGGTGACTGAGTGACTCTGTTACTGCTAGGCTACAGTGGGTGACTGTGACTCTGTTACTGCTAGGCTACAGTGGGTGACTGAGTGACTCTGTTACTGCTAGGCTACAGTGGGTGACTGAGTGACTCTGTTACTGCTAGGCTACAGTGGGTGACTGAGTGACTCTGTTACTGCTAGGCTACAGTGGGTGACTGAGTGACTCTGTTACTGCTAGGCTACAGTGGGTGACTGAGACTGACTCTGTTACTGCTAGGCTACAGTGGGTGACTGAGTGACTCTGTTACTGCTAGGCTACAGTGGGTGACTGAGTGACTCTGTTACTGCTGGGCTACAGTGGGTGACTGAGTGACTCTGTTACTGCTAGGCTACAGTGGGTGACTGACTGACTCTGTTACTGCTAGGCTACAGTGGGTGACTGACTGACTCTGTTACTGCTAGGCTACAGTGGGTGACTGACTGCTGTTACTGCTAGGCTACAGTGGGTGACTGAGTGACTCTGTTACTGCTAGGCTACAGTGGGTGACTGACTGACTCTGTTACTGCTAGGCTACAGTGGGTGACTGACTGACTCTGTTACTGCTAGGCTACAGTGGGTGACTGACTCTGTTACTGCTAGGCTACAGTGGGTGACTGACTCTGTTACTGCTAGGCTACAGTGGGTGACTGACTGACTCTGTTACTGCTAGGCTACAGTGGGTGACTGACTCTGTTACTGCTAGGCTACAGTGGGTGACTGAGTGACTCTGTTACTGCTAGGCTACAGTGGGTGACTGACTCTGTTACTGCTAGGCTACAGTGGGTGACTGACTCTGTTACTGCTAGGCTACAGTGGGTGACTGAGTGACTCTGTTACTACTAGGCTACAGTGGGTGACTGACTGACTCTGTTACTGCTAGGCTACAGTGGGTGACTGAGTGACTCTGTTACTGCTAGGCTACAGTGGGTGACTGAGTGACTCTGTTACTGCTAGGCTACAGTGGGTGACTGAGTGACTCTGTTACTGCTAGGCTACAGTGGGTGACTGACTCTGTTACTGCTAGGCTACAGTGGGTGACTGACTCTGTTACTGCTAGGCTACAGTGGGTGACTGAGTGACTCTGTTACTGCTAGGCTACAGTGGGTGACTGACTGACTCTGTTACTGCTAGGCTACAGTGGGTGACTGACTCTGTTACTGCTAGGCTACAGTGGGTGACTGACTGACTCTGTTACTGCTAGGCTACAGTGGGTGACTGAGTGACTCTGTTACTGCTAGGCTACAGTGGGTGACTGAGTGACTCTGTTACTGCTAGGCTACAGTGGGTGACTGACTCTGTTACTGCTAGGCTACAGTGGGTGACTGAGTGACTCTGTTACTGCTAGGCTACAGTGGGTGACTGAGTGACCTGTTACTGCTAGGCTACAGTGGGTGACTGACTGACTCTGTTACTGCTAGGCTACAGTGGGTGACTGACTGACTCTGTTACTGCTAGGCTACAGTGGGTGACTGACTCTGTTACTGCTAGGCTACAGTGGGTGACTGACTCTGTTACTGCTAGGCTACAGTGGGTGACTGAGTGACTCTGTTACTGCTAGGCTACAGTGGGTGACTGACTCTGTTACTGCTAGGCTACAGTGGGTGACTGACTCTGTTACTGCTAGGCTACAGTGGGTGACTGACTCTGTTACTGCTAGGCTACAGTGGGTGACTGACTGCTGTTACTGCTAGGCTACAGTGGGTGACTGACTGACTCTGTTACTGCTAGGCTACAGTGGGTGACTGACTGACTCTGTTACTGCAAGGCTACAGTGGGTGACTGACTCTGTTACTGCTAGGCTACAGTGGGTGACTGACTGACTCTGTTACTGCTAGGCTACAGTGGGTGACTGAGTGACTCTGTTACTGCTAGGCTACAGTGGGTGACTGACTCTGTTACTACTAGGCTACAGTGGGTGACTGACTCTGTTACTACAAGGCTACAGTGGGTGACTGACTGACTCTGTTACTGCTAGGCTACAGTGGGTGACTGAGTGACTGTTACTGCTAGGCTACAGTGGGTGACTGACTGACTGTTACTGCTAGGCTACAGTGGGTGACTGACTCTGTTACTGCTAGGCTACAGTGGGTGACTGACTCTGTTACTGCTAGGCTACAGTGGGTGACTGAGTGATTGTTACTGCTAGGCTACAGTGGGTGACTGAGTGACTCTGTTACTGCTAGGCTACAGTGGGTGACTGACTGACTCTGTTACTGCTAGGCTACAGTGGGTGACTGAGTGACTCTGTTACTGCTAGGCTACAGTGGGTGACTGAGTGACTCTGTTACTGCTAGGCTACAGTGGGTGACTGAGTGACTCTGTTACTGCTAGGCTACAGTGGGTGACTGACTGACTCTGTTACTGCTAGGCTACAGTGGGTGACTGACTGACTCTGTTACTGCTAGGCTACAGTGGGTGACTGAGTGACTCTGTTACTGCTAGGCTACAGTGGGTGACTGACTGACTCTGTTACTGCTAGGCTACAGTGGGTGACTGACTGACTCTGTTACTGCTAGGCTACAGTGGGTGACTGACTGACTCTGTTACTGCTAGGCTACAGTGGGTGACTGACTGACTCTGTTACTGCTAGGCTACAGTGGGTGACTGAGTGACTCTGTTACTGCTAGGCTACAGTGGGTGACTGAGTGACTCTGTTACTGCTAGGCTACAGTGGGTGACTGAGTGACTCTGTTACTGCTAGGCTACAGTGGGTGACTGAGTGACTCTGTTACTGCTAGGCTACAGTGGGTGACTGAGTGACTCTGTTACTGCTAGGCTACAGTGGGTGACTGACTGACTCTGTTACTGCTAGGCTACAGTGGGTGACTGACTGACTCTGTTACTGCTAGGCTACAGTGGGTGACTGACTGACTCTGTTACTGCTAGGCTACAGTGGGTGACTGACTGACTCTGTTACTGCTAGGCTACAGTGGGTGACTGACTCTGTTACTGCTAGGCTACAGTGGGTGACTGACTCTGTTACTGCTAGGCTACAGTGGGTGACTGACTCTGTTACTGCTAGGCTACAGTGGGTGACTGACTGACTCTGTTACTGCTAGGCTACAGTGGGTGACTGACTGACTCTGTTACTGCTAGGCTACAGTGGGTGACTGACTGACTCTGTTACTGCTAGGCTACAGTGGGTGACTGACTCTGTTACTACTAGGCTACAGTGGGTGACTGAGTGACTCTGTTACTGCTAGGCTACAGTGGGTGACTGACTGTTACTGCTAGGCTACAGTGGGTGACTGACTGACTCTGTTACTGCTAGGCTACAGTGGGTGACTGACTGTTACTGCTAGGCTACAGTGGGTGACTGACTGACTCTGTTACTGCTAGGCTACAGTGGGTGACTGAGTGACTCTGTTACTGCTAGGCTACAGTGGGTGACTGACTGACTCTGTTACTGCTAGGCTACAGTGGGTGACTGACTCTGTTACTGCTAGGCTACAGTGGGTGACTGACTGACTCTGTTACTGCTAGGCTACAGTGGGTGACTGACTGACTCTGTTACTGCTAGGCTACAGTGGGTGACTGACTGACTCTGTTACTGCTAGGCTACAGTGGGTGACTGACTGACCTGTTACTGCTAGGCTACAGTGGGTGACTGACTGACTCTGTTACTGCTAGGCTACAGTGGGTGACTGACTGACTCTGTTACTGCTAGGCTACAGTGGGTGACTGACTGACTCTGTTACTGCTAGGCTACAGTGGGTGACTGAGTGACTCTGTTACTGCTAGGCTACAGTGGGTGACTGAGTGACTCTGTTACTGCTAGGCTACAGTGGGTGACTGAGTGACTCTGTTACTGCTAGGCTACAGTGGGTGACTGAGTGACTCTGTTACTGCTAGGCTACAGTGGGTGACTGAGTGACTCTGTTACTGCTAGGCTACAGTGGGTGACTGTGACTCTGTTACTGCTAGGCTACAGTGGGTGACTGACTGACTCTGTTACTGCTAGGCTACTGTGGGTGACTGACTGACTCTGTTACTACTAGTTTACAGTGGGTGACTGAGTGAATCTGTTACTGCTAGGCTATAGTGGGATACTGAGTGACTCTGTTACTGCTAGGCTACAGTGGGTGACTGAGTGACTGTTACTGCTGGGCTACAGTGGGTGACTGAGTGATCTGTTACTGCTAGGCTACAGTGGGTGACTGACTGACTCTGTTACTGCTAGGCTACAGTGGGTGACTGACTGACTCTGTTACTACTAGGCTACAGTTGTTGACTGACTGTTACTGCTAGGCTACAGTGGGTGACTGAGTGACACTGTTACTGCTAGGCTACAGTGGGTGACTGACTGACACTGTTACTGCTAGGCTACAGTGGGTGACTGACTGACTCTGTTACTGCTAGGCTACAGTGGGTGACTGACTCTGTTACTACTAGGCTACAGTGGGTGACTGACTCTGTTACTACAAGGCTACAGTGGGTGACTGACTCTGTTACTGCTAGGCTACAGTGGGTGACTGAGTGACTGTTACTGCTAGGCTAGAGTGGGTGACTGACTCTGTTACTGCTAGGCTACAGTGGGTGACTGACTGACTCTGTTACTGCAAGGCTACAGTGGGTGACTGACTCTGTTACTGCTAGGCTACAGTGGGTGACTGACTGACTCTGTTACTACTAGGCTACAGTGGGTGACTGACTGACTCTGTTACTGCTAGGCTACAGTGGGTGACTGAGTGACACTGTTACTGCTAGGCTACAGTGGGTGACTGACTGACTCTGTTACTGCTAGGCTACAGTGGGTGACTGACTCTGTTACTGCTAGGCAACAGTGGGTGACTGACTCTGTTACTGCAAGGCTACAGTGGGTGACTGACTCTGTTACTGCAAGGCTACAGTGGGTGACTGACTCTGTTACTGCTAGGCTACAGTGGGTGACTGAGTGACTGTTACTGCTAGGCTACAGTGGGTGACTGACTGACTCTGTTACTGCTAGGCTACAGTGGGTGACTGACTGACTCTGTTACTGCTAGGCTACAGTGGGTGACTGACTCTGTTACTGCTAGGCTACAGTGGGTGACTGACTCAGTTAATAGTAGGCTACATTGGATGACTGAGTGACTGTTAATGCTAGTCTACAGTGGATGACTGACTCTTTTACTGCTAGGCTACAGTGGGTGACTGACTGACTCTGTTACTGCTAGGCTACAGTGGGTGACTTACTGACTCTGTTACTACTAGGCTACAGTTGTTGACTGACTCTGTTACTGCTAGGCTACAGTGGGTGACTGACTGACTCTGTTACTGCTAGGCTACAGTGGGTGACTTACTGACTCTGTTACTACTAGGCTACAGTTGTTGACTGACTCTGTTACTGCTAGGCTACAGTGGGTGACTGACTCTGTTACTGCTAGGCTACAGTGGGTGACTGAGTGACACTGTTACTGCTAGGCTACAGTGGGTGACTGACTGACTCTGTTACTGCTAGGCTACAGTGGATGACTGAGTGACTCTGATACTGCTAGGCTACAGTGGATGACTGAGTGACTCTGTTACTACTAGGCTACAGTGTGTGACTGACTGACTCTGTTACTGCTAGGCTACGGTGGATGACTGACTGACTCTGTTACTGCTAGGCTACAGTGGATGACTGAGTGACTCTGTTACTACTAGGCTACAGTGGGTGACTGACTGACTCTGTTACTGCTAGGCTACAGTGGATGACAGTGATTCTGTTACTGCTAGGCTACAGTGGGTGACTGAGTGACTCTGTTACTGCTAGGCTACGGTGGATGACTGAGTGACTCTGTTACTGCTAGGCTACAGTGGGTGACTGACTGACTCTGTTACTGCTAGGCTACGGTGGGTGACTGAGTGACTCTGTTACTGCTAGGCTACAGTGGGTGACTGAGTGACTCTGTTACTGCTAGGCTACAGTGGGTGACTGACTGATTCTGTTACTGCTAGGCTACAGTGGGTGACTGACTCTGTTACTGCTATGCTACAGTGGGTGACTGACTGACTCTGTTACTGCTAGGCTACAGTGGGTGACTGACTGACTCTGTTACTACTAGGCTACAGTGGGTGACTGAGTGACTCTGTTACTGCTAGGCTAGAGTGGGTGACTGACTGACTCTGTTACTGCTAGGCTACAGTGGGTGACTGTCTCTGTTACTGCTAGGCTACAGTGGGATACTGAGTGACTCTGTTACTGCTAGGCTACAGTGGGTGACTGAGTGACTGTTACTGTTGGGCTTCAGTGGGTGACTGAGTGACTGTTACTGCTAGGCTACAGTGGGTGACTGACTGACTCTGTTACTGCTAGGCTACAGTGGGTGACTGAGTGACTGTTACTGCGAGGCTACATTGGGTGACTGACTCTGTTACTGCTAGGCTACAGTGGGTGTCTGACTCTGTTACTGCTAGGCTACAGTGGGTGTCTGACTCTGTTACTGCTAGGCTACAGTGGGTGGCTGACTGACTCTGTTACTGCTAGGCTACAGTGGGTAACTGAGTGACTTTTACTGCTAGGCTACAGTGGGTGACTGACTGTTACTACTAGGTTACAGTGGGTGACTGACTCTGTTACTACTAGGCTACAGTGGGTGACTGACTCTGTTACTGCTAGGCTACAGTGGGTGACTGAGTGTTACTGCATGGCTACAGTGGGTGACTGAGTGACTCTGTTACTACTAGGCTACAGTGGGTGACTGACTGACTCTGTTACTGCTAGGCTACAGTGGATGACTGAGTGATTCTGTTACTGCTGGGCTACAGTGGGTGACTGAGTGACTCTGTTACTGCTAGGCTACAGTGGGTGACTGAGTGACTCTGTTACTGCTAGGCTACAGTGGGTGACTGACTGACTCTGTTACTGCTAGGCTACGGTGGGTGACTGAGTGACTCTGTTACTGCTAGGCTACAGTGGGTGACTGAGTGACTCTGTTACTGCTAGGCTACAATGGGTGACTGACTGATTCTGTTACTGCTAGGCTATAGTGGGTGACTGACTCTGTTACTGCTAGGCTAGAGTGGGTGACTGACTGACTCTGTTACTGCTAGGCTACAGTGGGTGACTGACTGACTCTGTTACTACTAGGCTACAGTGGGTGACTGAGTGAGTCTGTTACTGCTAGGCTAGAGTGGGTGACTGACTGACTCTGTTACTGCTAGGCTACAGTGGGTGACTGTCTCTGTTACTGCTAGGCTATAGTGGGATACTGAGTGACTCTGTTACTGCTAGGCTACAGTGGGTGACTGAGTGACTGTTACTGCTAGGCTACAGTGGGTGACTGACTGACTGTGTTACTGCTAGGCTACAGTGGGTGACTGAGTGACTGTTACTGCGAGGCTACATTGGGTGACTGACTCTGTTACTGCTAGGCTACAGTGGGTGTCTGACTCTGTTACTGCTAGGCTACAGTGGGTGGCTGACTGACTCTGTTACTGCTAGGCTACAGTGGGTGACTGAGTGACTATTACTGCTAGGCTACAGTGGGTGACTGACTGTTACTACTAGGTTACAGTGGGTGACTGACTCTGTTACTGCAAGGCTACAGTGGGTGACTGACTCTGTTACTGCTAGGCTACAGTGGGTGACTGAGTGTTACTGCATGGCTACAGTGGGTGACTGACTGACTGACTCTGTTACTGCTAGGCTACAGTGGGTGACTGACTGACTCTGTTACTGCTAGGCTACAGTGGGTAACTGCCTGACTCTGTTACTACTAGGCTACAGTGGGTGACTGAGTGACTCTGTTACTGCTAGGCTACAGTGGGTGACTGAGTGACTCTGTTACTGATAGGCTACAGTGGGTGACTGTCTCTGTTACTGCTAGGCTATAGTGGGATACTGAGTGACTCTGTTACTGCTAGGCTACAGTGGGTGACTGACTCTGTTACTGCTAGGCTACAGTGGGTGACTGAGTGACTCTGTTACTGCTAGGCTACAGTGGGTGACTGAGTGACTCGTTACTGCTAGGCTACAGTGGGTGACTGACTGATTCTGTTACTGCTAGGCTACAGTGGGTGACTGACTCTGTTACTGCTAGGCTAGAGTGGAGTGACTGACTGACTCTGTTACTGCTAGGCTACAGTGGGTGACTGACTGACTCTGTTACTACTAGGCTACAGTGGGTGACTGAGTGACTCTGTTACTGCTAGGCTAGAGTGGGTGACTGACTGACTCTGTTACTGCTAGGCTACAGTGGGTGACTGTCTCTGTTACTGCTAGGCTACAGTGGGTGACTGAGTGACTGTTACTGTTGGGCTACAGTGGGTGACTGAGTGACTGTTACTGTTAGGCTACAGTGGGTGACTGACTGACTCTGTTACTGCTAGGCTACAGTGGGTGACTGACTCTGTTACTGCTAGGCTACAGTGGGTGACTGACTGACTCTGTTACTGCTAGGCTACAGTGGGTGACTGACTGTTACTGCTAGGCTACAGTGGGTGACTGACTGACTCTGTTACTGCTAGGCTACAGTGGGTGACTGACTGACTGTTACTGCTAGGGTACAGTGGGTGACTTATTGATTCTGTTACTGCTAGGCTACAGTGGGTGACTGACTGACTCTGTTACTGCTAGGCTACAGTGGGTGACTGACTGACTCTGTTACTGCTAGGCTACGGTGGGTGACTGACTGACTCTGTTACTGCTAGGCTACAGTGGGTGACTGACTGACTCTGTTACTGCAAGGCTACGGTGGGTGACTGACTGACTCTGTTACTGCTAGGCTACAGTGGGTGACTGACTGACTCTGTTACTGCTAGGCTACAGTGGATGACTGAGTGACTCTGTTACTGCTAGGCTACAGTGGGTGACTGAGTGACTCTGTTACTGCTAGGCTACAGTGGGTGACTGAGTGATTCTGTTACTGCTAGGCTACAGTGGGTGACTGACTCTGTTACTGCTAGGCTAGAGTGGGTGACTGACTGACTCTGTTACTGCTAGGCTACTGTGGGTGACTGACTGACTCTGTTACTACTAGTTTACAGTGGGTGACTGAGTGAATCTGTTACTGCTAGGCTATAGTGGGATACTGAGTGACTCTGTTACTGCTAGGCTACAGTGGGTGACTGAGTGACTGTTACTGTTGGGCTACAGTGGGTGACTGAGTGACTGTTACTGCTAGGCTACAGTGGGTGACTGACTGACTCTGTTACTGCTAGGCTACAGTGGGTGACTGACTGACTCTGTTACTACTAGGCTACAGTTGTTGACTGACTGTTACTGCTAGGCTACAGTGGGTGACTGAGTGACTCTGTTACTGCTAGGCTACAGTGGGTGACTGAGTGACACTGTTACTGCTAGGCTACAGTGGGTGACTGACTGACTCTGTTACTGCTAGGCTACAGTGGGTGACTGACTCTGTTACTACTAGGCTACAGTGGGTGACTGACTCTGTTACTACAAGGCTACAGTGGGTGACTGACTCTGTTACTACAAGGCTACAGTGGGTGACTGACTCTGTTACTGCTAGGCTACAGTGGGTGACTGAGTGACTGTTACTGCTAGGCTAGAGTGGGTGACTGACTGACTCTGTTACTGCTAGGCTACAGTGGGTGACTGACTGACTCTGTTACTGCAAGGCTACAGTGGGTGACTGACTCTGTTACTGCTAGGCTACAGTGGGTGACTGACTGACTCTGTTACTACTAGGCTACAGTTGTTGACTGACTCTGTTACTGCTAGGCTACAGTGGGTGACTGACTCTGTTACTGCTAGGCTACAGTGGGTGACTGAGTGACACTGTTACTGCTAGGCTACAGTGGGTGACTGACTGACTCTGTTACTGCTAGGCTACAGTGGGTGACTGACTCTGTTACTGCTAGGCTACAGTGGGTGACTGACTCAGTTACTAGTAGGCTACATTGGGTGACTGAGTGACTGTTAATGCTAGGCTACAGTGGGTGACTGACTCTGTTACTGCTAGGCTACAGTGGGTGACTGACTGACTCTGTTACTGCTAGGCTACAGTGGGTGACTGACTGACTCTGTTACTGCTAGGCTACAGTGGGTGACTGACTCTGTTACTGCTAGGCTACAGTGGGTGACTGACTGACTCTGTTACTGCTAGGCTACAGTGGGTGACTTACTGACTCTGTTACTACTAGGCTACAGTGGGTGACTGACTCTGTTACTGCTAGGCTACAGTGGGGTGACTGACTCTGTTACTGCTAGGCTACAGTGGGTGACTGAGTGACACTGTTACTGCTAGGCTACAGTGGGTGACTGACTGACTCTGTTACTGCTAGGCTACAGTGGGTGACTGAGTGACTCTGTTACTGCTAGGCTACAGTGGGTGACTGAGTGACTCTGTTACTGCTAGGCTACAGTGGGTGACTGACTGACTCTGTTACTGCTAGGCTACGGTGGATGACTGACTGACTCTGTTACTGCTAGGCTACAGTGGATGACTGAGTGACTCTGTTACTACTAGGCTACAGTGGGTGACTGACTGACTCTGTTACTGCTAGGCTACAGTGGATGACAGTGATTCTGTTACTGCTAGGCTACAGTGGGTGACTGAGTGACTCTGTTACTGCTAGGCTACAGTGGGTGACTGAGTGACTCTGTTACTGCTAGGCTACAGTGGGTGACTGACTGACTCTGTTACTGCTAGGCTACGGTGGATGACTGAGTGACTCTGTTACTGCTAGGCTACAGTGGGTGACTGAGTGACTCTGTTACTGCTAGGCTACAATGGGTGACTGACTGATTCTGTTACTGCTAGGCTATAGTGGGTGACTGACTCTGTTACTGCTAGGCTAGAGTGGGTGACTGACTGACTCTGTTACTGCTAGGCTACAGTGGGTGACTGACTGACTCTGTTACTACTAGGCTACAGTGGGTGACTGAGTGACTCTGTTACTGCTAGGCTAGAGTGGGTGACTGACTGACTCTGTTACTGCTAGGCTACAGTGGGTGACTGTCTCTGTTACTGCTAGGCTACAGTGGGATACTGAGTGACTCTGTTACTGCTAGGCTACAGTGGGTGACTGAGTGACTGTTACTGTTGGGCTTCAGTGGGTGACTGAGTGACTGTTACTGCTAGGCTACAGTGGGTGACTGACTGACTGTGTTACTGCTAGGCTACAGTGGGTGACTGAGTGACTGTTACTGCGAGGCTACATTGGGTGACTGACTCTGTTACTGCTAGGCTACAGTGGGTGTCTGACTCTGTTACTGCTAGGCTACAGTGGGTGGCTGACTGACTCTGTTACTGCTAGGCTACAGTGGGTGACTGAGTGACTATTACTGCTAGGCTACAGTGGGTGACTGACTGTTACTACTAGGTTACAGTGGGTGACTGACTCTGTTACTACAAGGCTACAGTGGGTGACTGACTCTGTTACTGCTAGGCTACAGTGGGTGACTGAGTGTTACTGCATGGCTACAGTGGGTGACTGACTGACTGACTCTGTTACTGCTAGGCTACAGTGGGTGACTGACTGACTCTGTTACTGCTAGGCTACAGTGGGTGACTGACTGACTCTGTTACTACTAGGCTACAGTGGGTGACTGAGTGACTCTGTTACTGCTAGGCTAGAGTGGGTGACTGACTGACTCTGTTACTGATAGGCTACAGTGGGTGACTGTCTCTGTTACTGCTAGGCTACAGTGGGATGACTGAGTGACTCTGTTACTGCTAGGCTACAGTGGGTGACTGACTCTGTTACTGCTAGGCTACAGTGGGTGACTGACTGACTCTGTTACTGCTAGGCTACAGTGGGTGACTGAGTGACTCTGTTACTGCTAGGCTACAGTGGGTGACTGAGTGATTCTGTTACTGCTAGGCTATAGTGGGTGACTGACTCTGTTACTGCTAGGCTAGAGTGGAGTGACTGACTGACTCTGTTACTGCTAGGCTACAGTGGGTGACTGACTGACTCTGTTACTGCTAGGCTACAGTGGGTGACTGAGTGACTCTGTTACTGCTAGGCTACAGTGGGTGACTGAGTGACTCTGTTACTGCTAGGCTACAGTGGGATACTGAGTGACTCTGTTACTGCTAGGCTACAGTGGGTGACTGAGTGACTGTTACTGTTGGGCTACAGTGGGTGACTGAGTGACTGTTACTGCTAGGCTACAGTGGGTGACTGACTGACTCTGTTACTGCTAGGCTACAGTGGGTGACTGACTGTTACTGCTAGGCTACAGTGGGTGACTGACTGACTCTGTTACTGCTAGGCTACAGTGGGTGACTGACTGACTCTGTTACTGCTAGGGTACAGTGGGTGACTTATTGATTCTGTTACTACTAGGCTACAGTGGGTGACTGACTGACTCTGTTACTGCTAGGCTACAGTGGGTGACTGACTGACTCTGTTACTGCTAGGCTACAGTGGGTGACTGACTGACTCTGTTACTGCTAGGCTACGGTGGGTGACTGACTCAGTTAATAGTAGGCTACATTGGATGACTGAGTGACTGTTAATGCTAGTCTACAGTGGATGACTGACTGACTCTCTTACTGCTAGGCTACAGTGGGTGACTGACTGACTCTGTTACTGCTAGGCTACAGTGGGTGACTGACTGACTCTGTTACTGCTAGGCTACAGTGGGTGACTGACTGACTGTTACTGCTAGGCTACAGTGGGTGACTGACTGACTCTGTTACTACTAGGCTACAGTGGGTGACTGAGTGAGTCTGTTACTGCTAGGCTAGAGTGGGTGACTTTCTGACTCTGTTACTGCTAGGCTACAGTGGGTGACTGTCTCTGTTACTGCTAGGCTATAGTGGGATACTGAGTGACTCTGTTACTGCTAGGCTACAGTGGGTGACTGAGTGACTGTTACTGTTGGGCTACAGTGGGTGACTGAGTGACTGTTACTGCTAGGCTACAGTGGGTGACTGACTGACTGTGTTACTGCTAGGCTACAGTGGGTGACTGAGTGACTGTTACTGCGAGGCTACATTGGGTGACTGACTCTGTTACTGCTAGGCTACAGTGGGTGTCTGACTCTGTTACTGCTAGGCTACAGTGGGTGGCTGACTGACTCTGTTACTGCTAGGCTACAGTGGGTGACTGAGTGACTATTACTGCTAGGCTACAGTGGGTGACTGACTGTTACTACTAGGTTACAGTGGGTGACTGACTCTGTTACTACAAGGCTACAGTGGGTGACTGACTCTGTTACTGCTAGGCTACAGTGGGTGACTGAGTGTTACTGCATGGCTACAGTGGATGACTGACTGACTCTCTTACTGCTAGGCTACAGTGGGTGACTGACTGACTCTGTTACTGCTAGGCTACAGTGGGTGACTGACTGACTCTGTTACTGCTAGGCTACAGTGGGTGACTGACTGACTCTGTTACTGCTAGGCTATAGTGGGATACTGAGTGACTCTGTTACTGCTAGGCTACAGTGGGTGACTGAGTGACTGTTACTGTTGGGCTACAGTGGGTGACTGAGTGACTGTTACTGCTAGGCTACAGTGGGTGACTGACTGACTCTGTTACTGCTAGGCTACAGTGGGTGACTGACTGACTCTGTTACTGCTAGGCTACAGTGGTTGACTGACTCTGTTACTGCTAGGCTACAGTGGGGACTGACTGACTCTGTTACTGCTAGGCTACAGTGGGTGACGTGACTCTGTTACTGCTAGGCTACAGTGGGTGACTGAGTGATCTGTTACTGCTAGGCTAGAGTGGGTGACTGACTCTGTTACTACTAGGCTACAGTGGGTGACTGACTCTGTTACTACAAGGCTACAGTGGGTGACTGACTCTGTTACTGCTAGGCTACAGTGGGTGACTGAGTGACTGTTACTGCTAGGCTACAGTGGGTGACTGACTGACTCTGTTACTGCAAGGCTACAGTGGGTGACTGACTCTGTTACTGCTAGGCTACAGTGGGTGACTGAATTAGTTAATAGTAGGCTACATTGGATGACTGAGTGACTGTTAATGCTAGTCTACAGTGGATGACTGACTCTTTTACTGCTAGGCTACAGTGGGTGACTGACTGACTCTGTTACTGCTAGGCTACAGTGGGTGACTGAGTGACTCTGTTACTGCTAGGCTACAGTGGGTGACTGACTGACTCTGTTACTGCTAGGCTACAGTGGGTGACTGACTGACTCTGTTACTGCTAGGCTACAGTGGGTGACTGACTGACTCTGTTACTACTAGGCTACAGTGGGTGACTGACTCTGTTACTACAAGGCTACAGTGGGTGACTGACTCTGTTACTACAAGGCTACAGTGGGTGACTGACTCTGTTACTGCTAGGCTATAGTGGGTGACTGAGTGACTGTTACTGCTAGGCTACAGTGGGTGACTGAGTGACTTAATGCTAGTCTACAGTGGATGACTGACTTACTCTGTTACTGCTAGGCTACAGTGGGTGACTGACTGACTCTGTTACTGCTAGGCTACAGTGGGTGACTGAGTGAATCTGTTACTGCTAGGCTACAGTGGGTGACTGACTGTTACTGCTAGGCTATAGTGGGTGACTGACTCTGTTACTGCTAGGCTAGAGTGTGGTGACTGACTGACACTGTTACTACTAGGCTACAGTGGGTGACTGAGTGACTCTGTTACTGCTAGGCTAGAGTGGGTGACTGACTGACTCTGTTACAGCTAGGCTACAGTGGGTGACTGTCTCTGTTACTGCTAGGCTACAGTGGGATACTGAGTGACTCTGTTACTGCTAGGCTACAGTGGGTGACTGAGTGACTGTTACTGTTGGGCTACAGTGGGTGACTGAGTGACTGTTACTGCTAGGCTACAGTGGGTGACTGACTGACTCTGTTACTGCTAGGCTACAGTGGGTGACTGACTGTTACTGCTAGGCTACAGTGGGTGACTGACTGACTCTGTTACTGCTAGGCTACAGTGGGTGACTGAGTGACTCTGTTACTACTAAGCTACAGTGGGTGACTGACTGATTCTGTTACTGCTAGGCTACAGTGGGTGACTGACTCTGTTACTGCTAGGCTAGAGTGGAGTGACTGACTGACTCTGTTACTGCTAGGCTACAGTGGGTGACTGACTGACTCTGTTACTGCTAGGCTAGAGTGGGTGACTGACTGACTCTGTTACTGCTAGGCTACAGTGGGTGACTGTCTCTGTTACTGCTAGGCTACAGTGGGATGACTGAGTGACTCTGTTACTGCTAGGCTACAGTGGGTGACTGAGTGACTGTTACTGCTAGGCTACAGTGGGTGACTGAGTGACCTGTTACTGCTAGGCTACAGTGGGTGACTGACTGACTCTGTTACTGCTAGGCTACAGTGGGTGACTGACCTGTTACTGCTAGGCTACAGTGGGTGACTGACTGACTCTGTTACTGCTAGGCTACAGTGGGTGACTGACTGACTCTGTTACTGCTAGGCTACAGTGGGTGACTGACTGACTCTGTTACTGCTAGGCTACAGTGGGTGACTGTCTCTGTTACTGCTAGGCTACAGTGGGATACTGAGTGACTCTGTTACTGCTAGGCTACAGTGGGTGACTGAGTGACTGTTACTGCTAGGCTACAGTGGGTGACTGAGTGACTGTTACTGTTGGGCTACAGTGGGTGACTGAGTGACTGTTACTGCTAGGCTACAGTGGGTGACTGACTGTTACTGCTAGGCTACAGTGGGTGACTGACTGACTCTGTTACTACTAGGCTAGAGTGGGTGACTGACTGACTCTGTTACTGCTAGGCTACAGTGGGTGACTGTCTCTGTTACTGCTAGGCTACAGTGGGATACTGAGTGACTCTGTTACTGCTAGGCTACAGTGGGTGACTGAGTGACTGTTACTGTTGGGCTACAGTGGGTGACTGAGTGACTGTTACTGCTAGGCTACAGTGGGTGACTGACTGACTCTGTTACTGCTAGGCTACAGTGGGTGACTGACTGTTACTGCTAGGCTACAGTGGGTGACTGACTGACTCTGTTACTGCTAGGCTACAGTGGGTGACTGACTGACTCTGTTACTGCTAGGCTACAGTGGGTGACTGACTGACTCTGTTACTGCTAGGCTACAGTGGGTGACTGTCTCTGTTACTGCTAGGCTACAGTGGGATACTGAGTGACTCTGTTACTGCTAGGCTACAGTGGGTGACTGAGTGACTGTTACTGCTAGGCTACAGTGGGTGACTGAGTGACTGTTACTGTTGGGCTACAGTGGGTGACTGAGTGACTGTTACTGCTAGGCTACAGTGGGTGACTGACTGTTACTGCTAGGCTACAGTGGGTGACTGAGTGACTCTGTTACTGCTAGGCTAGAGTGGGTGACTGACTGACTCTGTTACTGCTAGGCTACAGTGGGTGACTGTCTCTGTTACTGCTAGGCTACAGTGGGATACTGAGTGACTCTGTTACTGCTAGGCTACAGTGGGTGACTGAGTGACTGTTACTGTTGGGCTACAGTGGGTGACTGAGTGACTGTTACTGCTAGGCTACAGTGGGTGACTGACTGTTACTGCTAGGCTACAGTGGGTGACTGACTGACTCTGTTACTGCTAGGCTACAGTGGGTGACTGACTGTTACTGCTAGGCTACAGTGGGTGACTGACTGACTCTGTTACTGCTAGGCTACAGTGGGTGACTGACTGACTGTTACTGCTAGGGTACAGTGGGTGACTGTCTCTGTTACTGCTAGGCTATAGTGGGATACTGAGTGACTCTGTTACTGCTAGGCTACAGTGGGTGACTGACTCTGTTACTACTAGGCTACAGTGGGTGACTGACTCTGTTAATGCTAGGCTACAGTGGGTGACTGAGTGACTGTTACTGCTAGGCTACAGTGGGTGACTGACTGACTCTGTTACTGCAAGGCTACAGTGGGTGACTGACTCTGTTACTGCTAGGCTACAGTGGGTGACTGACTCTGTTAATGCTAGGCTACAGTGGATGACTGAGTGACTCTGTTAATGCTAGGCTACAGTGGGTGACTGACTGACTCTGTTACTGCTAGGCTACAGTGGGTGACTGACTGACTCTGTTACTGCTAGGCTACAGTGGGTGACTGAGTGACTCTGTTACTGCTAGGCTACAGTGGGTGACTGAGTGACTCTGTTACTGCTAGGCTACAGTGGGATGACTGAGTGACTCTGTTACTGCTAGGCTACAGTGGGTGACTGAGTGACTCTGTTACTGTTAGGCTACAGTGGGTGACTGAGTGACTGTTACTGCTAGGCTACAGTGGGTGACTGACTGACTCTGTTACTGCTAGGCTACAGTGGGTGACTGACTGTTACTGCTAGGCTACAGTGGGTGACTGACTGACTCTGTTACTGCTAGGCTACAGTGGGTGACTGACTGCTGTTACTGCTAGGCTACAGTGGGTGACTGACTCTGTTACTGCTAGGCTACAGTGGGTGACTGACTCTGTTACTGCTAGGCTACAGTGGGTGACTGATCTCTGTTACTGCTAGGCTACAGTGGGTGACTGAGTGACTCTGTTACTGCTAGGCTACAGTGGGTGACTGACTGACTCTGTTACTGCTAGGCTACAGTGGGTGACTGACTGACTGTTACTACTAGGCTACAGTGGGTGACTGACTGTCTGTTACTGCTAGGCTACAGTGGGTGACTGACTCTGTTACTGCTAGGCTACAGTGGGTGACTGAGTGACCTGTTACTGCTAGGCTACAGTGGGTGACTGACTCTGTTACTGCTAGGCTACAGTGGGTGACTGACTCTGTTAATGCTAGGCTACAGTGGATGACTGAGTGACTGTTAATGCTAGGCTACAGTGGGTGACTGACTGACTCTGTTACTGCTAGGCTACAGTGGGTGACTGAGTGACCTGTTACTGCTAGGCTACAGTGGGTGACTGACTGACTCTGTTACTGCTAGGCTACAGTGGGTGACTGAGGACTGTTACTGCTAGGCTACAGTGGGTGACTGACTGACTCTGTTACTGCTAGGCTACAGTGGGTGACTGCTCTGTTACTGCTAGGCTACAGTGGGTGACTGAGTGACCTGTTACTGCTAGGCTACAGTGGGTGACTGAGTGACTCTGTTACTGCTAGGCTACAGTGGGTGACTGACTGACTCTGTTACTGCTAGGCTATAGTGGGTGACTGACTCTGTTACTGCTAGGCTACAGTGGGTGACTGACTGACTCTGTTACTGCTAGGCTACAGTGGGTGACTGACTCTGTTACTGCTAGGCTACAGTGGGTGACTGACTGACTCTGTTACTGCTAGGCTACAGTGGGTGACTGACTGACTCTGTTACTGCTAGGCTACAGTGGGTGACTGACTGACTCTGTTACTGCTAGGCTACAGTGGGTGACTGACTCTGTTACTGCTAGGCTACAGTGGGTGACTGACTCTGTTACTGCTAGGCTACAGTGGGTGACTGAGTGACTGTTACTGCTAGGCTACAGTGGGTGACTGACTGACTCTGTTACTGCTAGGCTACAGTGGGTGACTGAGTGACTCTGTTACTGCTAGGCTAGAGTGGGTGACTGACTGACTCTGTTACTGCTAGGCTACAGTGGGTGACTGTCTCTGTTACTGCTAGGCTACAGTGGGATACTGAGTGACTCTGTTACTGCTAGGCTACAGTGGGTGACTGAGTGACTGTTACTGTTGGGCTACAGTGGGTGACTGAGTGACTCTGTTACTGCTAGGCTACAGTGGGTGACTGAGTGACTCTGTTACTGCTAGGCTAGAGTGGGTGACTGACTGACTGTTACTGCTAGGGTACAGTGGGTGACTGACTGACTGTTACTGCTAGGCTACAGTGGGTGACTGAGTGACTGTTACTGCGAGGCTACATTGGGTGACTGACTCTGTTACTGCTAGGCTACAGTGGGTGACTGACTCTGTTACTGCTAGGCTACAGTGGGTGACTGACTCTGTTTCTGCTAGGCTACAGTGGGTGATTGACTCTGTTACTGCTAGGCTACAGTGGGTGGCTGACTGACTCTGTTACTGCTAGGCTACAGTGGGTGACTGACTGTTACTACTAGGCTACAGTGGGTGACTGAGTGACTGTTACTGTTGGGCTACAGTGGGTGACTGACTCTGTTACTGCTAGGCTACAATGGGTGACAGTCTCTGTTACTGCTAGGCTATAGTGGGATACTGACTGACTCTGTTACTGCTGGGCTACAGTGGGTGACTGACTGACTCTGTTAATGCTAGGCTACAGTGGGTGACTTATTGATTCTGTTACTACTAGGCTACAGTGGGTGACTGACTGACTCTGTTACTGCTAGGCTACAGTGGGTGACTGACTCTGTTACTACTAGGCTACAGTGGGTGACTGACTCTGTTACTACTAGGCTACAGTGGGTGACTGACTCTGTTACTACTAGGCTACAGTGGGTGACTGAGTGACTGTTACTGCGAGGCTACATTGGGTGACTGACTCTGTTACTGCTAGGCTTCAGTGGGTGCCTGAGTGACTGTTACTGCTAGGCTACAGTGCGTGACTGACTGACTCTGTTACTGCTAGGCTATAGTGGGTGACTGACTCTGTTACTGCTAGGCTACAGTGGGTGACTGAGTGACTCTGTTTCTGCTAGGCTACAGTGGGTGACTGAGTGACTGTTACTGCTAGGCTACAGTGGGTGACTGACTGTTACTGCTAGGCTACAGTGGGTGACTGAGTGACTCTGTTACTGCTAGGCTACAGTGGGTGACTGAGTGACTCTGTTACTGCTAGGCTACAGTGGGTGACTGACTGACTCTGTTACTGCTAGGCTACAGTGGGTGACTGACTGACTGTTACTGCTAGGCTACAGTGGGTGACTGACTCTGTTACTGCTAGGCTACAGTGGGTGACTGACTGACTCTGTTACTGCTAGGCTACAGTGGGTGACTGACTTACCTGTTACTGCTAGGCTACAGTGGGTGACTGACTCTGTTACTGCTAGGCTACAGTGGGTGACTGACTCTGTTACTGCTAGGCTACAGTGGGTGACTGACTGCTGTTACTGCTAGGCTACAGTGGGTGACTGAGTGACTGTTACTGCTAGGCTACAGTGGGTGACTGACTGACTCTGTTACTGCTAGGCTACAGTGGGTGACTGACTGACTCTGTTACTGCTAGGCTACAGTGGGTGACTGACTCTGTTACTGCTAGGCTACAGTGGGTGACTGACTGACTCTGTTACTGCTAGGCTACAGTGGGTGACTGACTGACTCTGTTACTGCTAGGCTACAGTGGGTGACTGACTCTGTTACTGCTAGGCTACAGTGGGTGACGTGACTCTGTTACTGCTAGGCTACAGTGGGTGACTGACTCTGTTACTGCTAGGCTACAGTGGGTGACTGAGTGACTGTTACTGCTAGGCTACAGTGGGTGACTGACTCTGTTACTGCTAGGCTACAGTGGGTGACTGACTCTGTTACTGCTAGGCTACAGTGGGTGACTGACTCTGTTACTGCTAGGCTACAGTGGGTGACTGAGTGACTCTGTTACTGCTAGGCTACAGTGGGTGACTGACTGACTCTGTTACTGCTAGGCTACAGTGGGTGACTGACTGACTCTGTTACTGCTAGGCTACAGTGGGTGACTGACTCTGTTACTGCTAGGCTACAGTGGGTGACTGAGTGACTCTGTTACTGCTAGGCTACAGTGGGTGACTGAGTGACTCTGTTACTGCTAGGCTACAGTGGGTGACTGAGTGACTCTGTTACTGCTAGGCTACAGTGGGTGACTGAGTGACTCTGTTACTGCTAGGCTACAGTGGGTGACTGAGTGACTGTTACTGCTAGGCTACAGTGGGTGACTGAGTGACTCTGTTACTGCTAGGCTACAGTGGGTGACTGACTCTGTTACTGCTAGGCTACAGTGGGTGACTGACTGACTCTGTTACTGCTAGGCTACAGTGGGTGACTGACTGACTCTGTTACTGCTAGGCTACAGTGGGTGACTGAGTGACTCTGTTACTGCTAGGCTACAGTGGGTGACTGAGTGACTCTGTTACTACTAGGCTACAGTGGGTGACTGACTCTGTTACTGCTAGGCTACAGTGGGTGACTGAGTGACTCTGTTACTGCTAGGCTACAGTGGGTGACTGACTGACTCTGTTACTGCTAGGCTACAGTGGGTGACTGACTGACTCTGTTACTGCTAGGCTACAGTGGGTGACTGACTGACTCTGTTACTGCTAGGCTACAGTGGGTGACTGACTGACTCTGTTACTGCTAGGCTACAGTGGGTGACTGACTCTGTTACTGCTAGGCTACAGTGGGTGACTGACTCTGTTACTGCTAGGCTACAGTGGGTGACTGAGTGACTCTGTTACTGCTAGGCTACAGTGGGATGACTGACTCTGTTACTGCTAGGCTACAGTGGGTGACTGACTCTGTTACTGCTAGGCTACAGTGGGTGACTGACTGACTCTGTTACTGCTAGGCTACAGTGGGTGACTGACTGACTCTGTTACTGCTAGGCTACAGTGGGTGACTGACTCTGTTACTACTAGGCTACAGTGGGTGACTGAGTGACTGTTACTGCTAGGCTACAGTGGGTGACTGACTGTTACTGTTGGGCTACAGTGGGTGACTGAGTGACTGTTACTGCTAGGCTACAGTGGGTGACTGACTGACTGTTACTGCTAGGCTACAGTGGGTGACTGACTCTGTTACTGCTAGGCTACAGTGGGTGACTGAGTGACTGTTACTGCTAGGCTACAGTGGGTGACTGACTGACTCTGTTACTGCTAGGCTACACTGGGTGACTGACTGTTACAACTAGGCTACAGTGGGTGACTGACTGTTACTGCATGGCTACAGTGGGTGACTGACTGACTCTGTTACTGCTAGGCTACAGTGGGTGACTGACTGACTCTGTTACTGCTAGGCTACAGTGGGTGACTGACTGACTCTGTTACTGCTAGGCTACAGTGGGTGACTGAGTGACTGTTACTGCTAGGCTACAGTGGGTGACTGACTGACTCTGTTACTGCTAGGCTACAGTGGGTGACTGACTGACTCTGTTACTGCTAGGCTACAGTGGGTGACTGACTCAGTTAATAGTAGGCTACATTGGATGACTGAGTGACTGTTAATGCTAGTCTACAGTGGATGACTGACTGACTCTGTTACTGCTAGGCTACAGTGGGTGACTGACTGACTCTGTTACTGCTAGGCTACAGTGGGTGACTGAGTGACTCTGTTACTACTAGGCTACAGTGGGTGACTGACTGATTCTGTTACTGCTAGGCTATAGTGGGTGACTGACTGACTCTTTTACTGCTAGGCTAGAGTGGGTGACTGACTGACTCTGTTACTGCTAGGCTACAGTGGGTGACTGACTCTGTTACTGCTAGGCTACAGTGGGTGACTGAGTGACTCTGTTACTGCTAGGCTACAGTGGGTGACGATGACTCTGTTACTGCTAGGCTACAGTGGGTGACTGACTGACTCTGTTACTGCTAGGCTACAGTGGGTGACTGACTGACTCTGTTACTGCTAGGCTACAGTGGGTGACTGACTGACTCTGTTACTGCTAGGCTACAGTGGGTGACTGACTCTGTTACTGCTAGGCTACAGTGGGTGACTGAGTGACTCTGTTACTGCTAGGCTACAGTGGGTGACTGACTGACTCTGTTACTGCTAGGCTACAGTGGGTGACTGACTGACTCTGTTACTGCTAGGCTACAGTGGGTGACTGACTCTGTTACTGCTAGGCTACAGTGGGTGACTGACTCTGTTACTGCTAGGCTACAGTGGGTGACTGACTCTGTTACTGCTAGGCTACAGTGGGTGACTGACTGACTGTTACTGCTAGGCTACAGTGGGTGACTGACTGACTCTGTTACTGCTAGGCTACAGTGGGTGACTGACTGACTCTGTTACTGCTAGGCTACAGTGGGTGACTGACTCTGTTACTGCTAGGCTACAGTGGGTGACTGACTGACTCTGTTACTGCTAGGCTACAGTGGGTGACTGAGTGACTCTGTTACTACTAGGCTACAGTGGGTGACTGACTGACTCTGTTACTGCTAGGCTACAGTGGGTGACTGACTCTGTTACTGCTAGGCTACAGTGGGTGACTGAGTGACTGTTACTGCTAGGCTACAGTGGGTGACTGACTGACTCTGTTACTGCAAGGCTACAGTGGGTGACTGACTGACTCTGTTACTGCTAGGCTACAGTGGGTGACTGACTCAGTTAATAGTAGGCTACATTGGATGACTGAGTGACTGTTAATGCTAGTCTACAGTGGATGACTGACTGACTCTGTTACTGCTAGGCTACAGTGGGTGACTGAATGACTCTGTTACTGCTAGGCTACAGTGGGTGACTGACTCAGTTAATAGTAGGCTACATTGGATGACTGAGTGACTGTTAATGCTAGTCTACAGTGGATGACTGACTGACTCTGTTACTGCTAGGCTACAGTGGGTGACTGACTGACTCTGTTACTGCTAGGCTACAGTGGGTGACTGACTGACTCTGTTACTGCTAGGCTACAGTGGGTGACTGAGTGACTCTGTTACTACTAGGCTACAGTGGGTGACTGACTGATTCTGGTACTGCTAGGCTATAGTGGGTGACTGACTCTGTTACTGCTAGGCTACAGTGGGTGACTGACTGACTCTGTTACTGCTAGGCTACAGTGGGTGACTGAGTGACTCTGTTACTACTAGGCTACAGTGGGTGACTGACTGATTCTGTTACTGCTAGGCTATAGTGGGTGACTGACTCTGTTACTGCTAGGCTACAGTGGGTGACTGAGTGACTGTTACTGCTAGGCTACAGTGGGTGACTGACTGACTCTGTTACTGCTAGGCTACAGTGGGTGACTGACTCTGTTACTGCTAGGCTACAGTGGGTGACTGAGTGACTGTTACTGCTAGGCTACAGTGGGTGACTGACTGACTCTGTTACTGCAAGGCTACAGTGGGTGACTGACTGACTCTGTTACTGCAAGGCTACAGTGGGTGACTGACTGACTCTGTTACTGCTAGGCTACAGTGGGTGACTGACTCAGTTAATAGTAGGCTACATTGGATGACTGAGTGACTGTTAATGCTAGTCTACAGTGGATGACTGACTGACTCTGTTACTGCTAGGCTACAGTGGGTGACTGAATGACTCTGTTACTGCTAGGCTACAGTGGTTGACTGAGTGACTCTGTTACTGCTAGGCTACAGTGGGTGACTGAGTGACTCTGTTACTACTAGGCTACAGTGTGTGACTGACTGACTCTGTTACTGCTAGGCTACAGTGGATGACTGAGTGATTCTGTTACTGCTAGGCTACAGTGGGTGACTGAGTGACTCTGTTACTGCTAGGCTACAGTGGGTGACTGACTGACTCTGTTACTGCTAGGCTATAGTGGGTGACTGACTCTGTTACTGCTAGGCTACAGTGGGTGACTGACTGACTCTGTTACTGCTAGGCTACAGTGGGTGACTGAGTGACTCTGTTACTGCTAGGCTACAGTGGGTGACTGACTGACTCTGTTACTGCTAGGCTACAGTGGGTGACTGTCTCTGTTACTGCTAGGCTATAGTGGGATACTGAGTGACTCTGTTACTGCTAGGCTATAGTGGGTGACTGACTCTGTTACTGCTAGGCTACAGTGGGTGACTGACTGACTCTGTTACTGCTAGGCTACAGTGGGTGACTGAGTGACTCTGTTACTGCTAGGCTACAGTGGGTGACTGACTGACTCTGTTACTGCTAGGCTACAGTGGGTGACTGACACTCTGTTACTGCTAGGCTACAGTGGGTGACTGACTGACTCTGTTACTGCTAGGCTACAGTGGGTGACTGACTCTGTTACTGCTAGGCTACAGTGGGTGACTGACTCTGTTACTGCTAGGCTACAGTGCGTGACTGAGTGACACTGTTACTGCTAGGCTACAGTGGGTGACTGACTGACTCTGTTACTGCTAGGCTACAGTGGGTGACTGACTCTGTTACTACAAGGCTACAGTGGGTGACTGACTCTGTTACTGCTAGGCTACAGTGGGTGACTGACTCTGTTACTGCTAGGCTATAGTGGGTGACTGACTGACTCTGTTACTGCTAGGCTACAGTGGGTGACTGACTGACTCTGTTACTGCTAGGCTACAGTGGGTGACTGAGTGACTCTGTTACTGCTAGGCTACAGTGGGTGACTGACTGACTCTGTTACTGCTAGGCTACAGTGGGTGACTGACTGACTCTGTTACTGCTAGGCTACAGTGGGTGACTGACTCTGTTACTGCTAGGCTACAGTGGGTGACTGAGTGACTCTGTTACTGCTAGGCTACAGTGGGTGACTGACTCTGTTACTGCTAGGCTACAGTGGGTGACTGACTGCTCTGTTACTGCTAGGCTACAGTGGGTGACTGACTGACTCTGTTACTGCTAGGCTACAGTGGGTGACTGACTGACTCTGTTACTGCTAGGCTACAGTGGGTGACTGACTCTGTTACTGCTAGGCTACAGTGGGTGACTGACTCTGTTACTGCTAGGCTACAGTGGGTGACTGAGTGACTCTGTTACTGCTAGGCTACAGTGGGTGACTGACTGACTCTGTTACTGCTAGGCTACAGTGGGTGACTGAGTGACTCTGTTACTGCTAGGCTACAGTGGGTGACTGACTGACTCTGTTACTGCTAGGCTACAGTGGGTGACTGAGTCTCTGTTACTGCTAGGCTACAGTGGGTGACTGACTGACTCTGTTACTGCTAGGCTACAGTGGGTGACTGAGTGATCTGTTACTGCTAGGCTACAGTGGGTGACTGACTGACTCTGTTACTGCTAGGCTACAGTGGGTGACTGACTCTGTTACTGCTAGGCTACAGTGGGTGACTGACTGACTCTGTTACTGCTAGGCTACAGTGGGTGACTGACTGTTACTGCTAGGCTACAGTGGGTGACTGACTCTGTTACTGCTAGGCTACAGTGGGTGACTGACTGACACTGTTACTACTAGGCTACAGTGGGTGACTGAGTGACTCTGTTACTGCTAGGCTACAGTGGGTGACTGACTCTGTTACTGCTAGGCTACAGTGGGTGACTGAGTGACTCTGTTACTGCTAGGCTACAGTGGGTGACTGAGTGACTCTGTTACTACTAAGCTACAGTGGGTGACTGAGTGACTCTGTTACTGCTAGGCTACAGTGGGTGACTGACTGACTCTGTTACTGCTAGGCTACAGTGGGTGACTGACTCTGTTACTGCTAGGCTACAGTGGGGTGACTGACTCTGTTACTGCTAGGCTACAGTGGGTGACTGAGTGACTCTGTTACTGCTAGGCTACAGTGGGTGACTGACTCTGTTACTGCTAGGCTACAGTGGGTGACTGACTCTGTTACTGCTAGGCTACAGTGGGTGACTGACTCTGTTACTGCTAGGCTACAGTGGGTGACTGACTGACTCTGTTACTGCTAGGCTACAGTGGGTGACTGACTGACTCTGTTACTGCTAGGCTACAGTGGGTGACTGAGTGACTCTGTTACTGCTAGGCTACAGTGGGTGACTGACTCTGTTACTGCTAGGCTACAGTGGGTGACTGACTGACTCTGTTACTGCTAGGCTACAGTGGGTGACTGACTGACTCTGTTACTGCTAGGCTACAGTGGGTGACTGAGTGACTCTGTTACTGCTAGGCTACAGTGGGTGACTGACTGACTCTGTTACTGCTAGGCTACAGTGGGTGACTGACTGACTCTGTTACTGCTAGGCTACAGTGGGTGACTGAGTGACTCTGTTACTGCTAGGCTACAGTGGGTGACTGACTGACTCTGTTACTGCTAGGCTACAGTGGGTGACTGACTCTGTTACTGCTAGGCTACAGTGGGTGACTGACTCTGTTACTGCTAGGCTACAGTGGGTGACTGAGTGACTGTTACTGCTAGGCTACAGTGGGTGACTGACTGACTCTGTTACTGCTAGGCTACAGTGGGTGACTGACTGACTCTGTTACTGCTAGGCTACAGTGGGTGACTGAGTGACTCTGTTACTGCTAGGCTACAGTGGGTGACTGACTGACTCTGTTACTGCTAGGCTACAGTGGGTGACTGACTGACTCTGTTACTGCTAGGCTACAGTGGGTGACTGAGTGACTCTGTTACTGCTAGGCTACAGTGGGTGACTGACTGACTCTGTTACTGCTAGGCTACAGTGGGTGACTGAGTGACTCTGTTACTGCTAGGCTACAGTGGGTGACTGACTGACTCTGTTACTGCTAGGCTACAGTGGGTGACTGACTCTGTTACTGCTAGGCTACAGTGGGTGACTGACTGACTCTGTTACTGCTAGGCTACAGTGGGTGACTGACTGACTGTTACTGCTAGGCTACAGTGGGTGACTGAGTGACTCTGTTACTGCTAGGCTACAGTGGGTGACTGAGTGACTCTGTTACTGCTAGGCTACAGTGGGTGACTGACTGACTCTGTTACTGCTAGGCTACAGTGGGTGACTGAGTGACTGTTACTGCTAGGCTACAGTGGGTGACTGACTCTGTTACTGCTAGGCTACAGTGGGTGACTGACTGACTCTGTTACTGCTAGGCTACAGTGGGTGACTGACTCTGTTACTGCTAGGCTACAGTGGGTGACTGACTGACTCTGTTACTGCTAGGCTACAGTGGGTGACTGACTGACTCTGTTACTGCTAGGCTACAGTGGGTGACTGACTCTGTTACTGCTAGGCTACAGTGGGTGACTGACTCTGTTACTGCTAGGCTACAGTGGGTGACTGACTGACTGTTACTGCTAGGCTACAGTGGGTGACTGAGTGACTGTTACTGCTAGGCTACAGTGGGTGACTGACTGACTCTGTTACTGCTAGGCTACAGTGGGTGACTGACTCTGTTACTGCTAGGCTACAGTGGGTGACTGACTCAGTTAATAGTAGGCTACATTGGATGACTGAGTGACTGTTACTGCTAGGCTACAGTGGGTGACTGACTGACTCTGTTACTGCTAGGCTACAGTGGGTGACTGAGTGACTCTGTTACTGCTGGGCTACAGTGGGTGACTGAGTGACTCTGTTACTGCTAGGCTACAGTGGGTGACTGACTGATTCTGTTACTGCTAGGCTACAGTGGGTGACTGACTGACTCTGTTACTGCTAGGCTACAGTGGGTGACTGACTGACTCTGTTACTGCTAGGCTACAGTGGGTGACTGACTGACTCTGTTACTGCTAGGCTACAGTGGGTGACTGACTGACTCTGTTACTGCTAGGCTACAGTGGGTGACTGACTGACTCTGTTACTGCTAGGCTACAGTGGGTGACTGACTGACTCTGTTACTGCTAGGCTAGAGTGGGTGACTGACTGACTCTGTTACTGCTAGGCTACAGTGGGTGACTGTCTCTGTTACTGCTAGGCTACAGTGGGATACTGAGTGACTCTGTTACTGCTAGGCTACAGTGGGTGACTGAGTGACTGTTACTGTTGGGCTACAGTGGGTGACTGAGTGACTGTTACTGCTAGGCTACAGTGGGTGACTGACTGACTCTGTTACTGCTAGGCTACAGTGGGTGACTGACTGTTACTGCTAGGCTACAGTGGGTGACTGACTGACTCTGTTACTGCTAGGCTACAGTGGGTGACTGACTGTTACTGCTAGGCTACAGTGGGTGACTGACTGACTCTGTTACTGCTAGGCTACAGTGGGTGACTGACTGACTCTGTTACTGCTAGGCTACAGTGGGTGACTTATTGATTCTGTTACTACTAGGCTACAGTGGGTGACTGACTGACTCTGTTACTGCTAGGCTACAGTGGGTGACTGACTGACTCTGTTACTGCTAGGCTACAGTGGGTGACTGACTCTGTTACTGCTAGGCTACAGTGGGTGACTGACTCAGTTAATAGTAGGCTACATTGGATGACTGAGTGACTGTTAATGCTAGTCTACAGTGGGTGACTGACTGACTCTGTTACTGCTAGGCTACAGTGGGTGACTGACTGACTCTGTTACTGCTAGGCTACAGTGGGTGACTGAGTGACTCTGTTACTGCTAGGCTACAGTGGGTGACTGACTGACTCTGTTACTGCTAGGCTACAGTGGGTGACTGACTGACTCTGTTACTGCTAGGCTACAGTGGGTGACTGACTGACTCTGTTACTGCTAGGCTACAGTGGGTGACTGACTCTGTTACTGCTAGGCTACAGTGGGTGACTGAGTGACTCTGTTACTGCTAGGCTACAGTGGGTGACTGAGTGACTCTGTTACTGCTAGGCTACAGTGGGTGACTGACTGACTCTGTTACTGCTAGGCTACAGTGGGTGACTGACCTGTTACTGCTAGGCTACAGTGGGTGACTGACTGACTCTGTTACTGCTAGGCTACAGTGGGTGACTGACTCTGTTACTGCTAGGCTACAGTGGGTGACTGACTCTGTTAATAGTAGGCTACATTGGGTGACTGAGTGACTCTGTTACTGCTAGGCTACAGTGGGTGACTGACTGACTCTGTTACTGCTAGGCTACAGTGGGTGACTGAGTGACTCTGTTACTGCTAGGCTACAGTGGGTGACTGACTGACTCTGTTACTGCTAGGCTACAGTGGGTGACTGACTGACTCTGTTACTGCTAGGCTACAGTGGGTGACTGACTGACTCTGTTACTGCTAGGCTACAGTGGGTGACTGAGTGACTCTGTTACTGCTAGGCTAGAGTGGGTGACTGACTGACTCTGTTACTGCTAGGCTACAGTGGGTGACTGACTCTGTTACTGCTAGGCTACAGTGGGTGACTGACTGACTCTGTTACTGCTAGGCTACAGTGGGTGACTGAGTGACTCTGTTACTGCTAGGCTACAGTGGGTGACTGACTGACTCTGTTACTGCTAGGCTACAGTGGGTGACTGACTGACTCTGTTACTGCTAGGCTACAGTGGGTGACTGAGTGACTCTGTTACTACTAGGCTACAGTGGGTGACTGACTGACTCTGTTACTGCTAGGCTACAGTGGGTGACTGGTACTGTTACTGCTAGGCTACAGTGGGTGACTGACTGACTCTGTTACTGCTAGGCTACAGTGGGTGACTGACTGACTCTGTTACTGCTAGGCTACAGTGGGTGACTGACTGACTCTGTTACTGCTAGGCTACAGTGGGTGACTGACTGACACTGTTACTGCTAGGCTACAGTGGGTGACTTACTGACTCTGTTACTGCTAGGCTACAGTGGGTGACTGACTCTGTTACTGCTAGGCTACAGTGGGTGACTGACTCTGTTACTGCTAGGCTACAGTGGGTGACTGAGTGACTCTGTTACTGCTAGGCTACAGTGGGTGACTGACTCTGTTACTGCTAGGCTACAGTGGGTGACTGAGTGACTCTGTTACTGCTAGGCTACAGTGGGTGACTGACTGACTCTGTTACTGCTAGGCTACAGTGGGTGACTGAGTGACTCTGTTACTGCTAGGCTAGAGTGGGTGACTGACTGACTCTGTTACTGCTAGGCTACAGTGGGTGACTGTCTCTGTTACTGCTAGGCTACAGTGGGATACTGAGTGACTCTGTTACTGCTAGGCTACAGTGGGTGACTGACTGACTGTTACTGTTGGGCTACAGTGGGTGACTGAGTGATCTGTTACTGCTAGGCTACAGTGGGTGACTGACTGACTCTGTTACTGCTAGGCTACAGTGGGTGACTGACTGCTGTTACTGCTAGGCTACAGTGGGTGACTGACTGACTCTGTTACTGCTAGGCTACAGTGGGTGACTGAGTGACTCTGTTACTGCTAGGCTACAGTGGGTGACTGACTGATCTGTTACTGCTAGGCTACAGTGGGTGACTGACTGACTCTGTTACTGCTAGGCTACAGTGGGTGACTGACTGACTCTGTTACTGCTAGGCTACAGTGGGTGACTGACTCTGTTACTGCTAGGCTACAGTGGGTGACTGACTCTGTTAATGCTAGGCTACATTGGGTGACTGAGTGACTCTGTTACTGCTAGGCTACAGTGGGTGACTGACTGACTCTGTTACTGCTAGGCTACAGTGGGTGACTGACTGACTCTGTTACTGCTAGGCTACAGTGGTTGACTGAGTGACTCTGTTACTGCTAGGCTACAGTGGGTGACTGAGTGACTCTGTTACTGCTAGGCTACAGTGGGTGACTGAGTGACTCTGTTACTGCTAGGCTACAGTGGGTGACTGACTGACTCTGTTACTGCTAGGCTACAGTGGGTGACTGTCTCTGTTACTGCTAGGCTACAGTGAGTGAGTGACTCTGTTACTGCTAGGCTACAGTGGGTGACTGAGTGACTGTTACTGTTGGGCTACAGTGGGTGACTGAGTGACTCTGTTACTGCTAGGCTACAGTGGGTGACTGACTGACTCTGTTACTGCTAGGCTACAGTGGGTGACTGACTGACTCTGTTACTGCTAGGCTACAGTGGGTGACTGACTGACTCTGTTACTACTAGGCTACAGTGGGTGACTGAGTGACTCTGTTACTGCTAGGCTACAGTGGGTGACTGACTCTGTTACTGCTAGGCTACAGTGGGTGACTGTCTCTGTTACTGCTAGGCTATAGTGGGATACTGAGTGACTCTGTTACTGCTAGGCTACAGTGGGTGACTGAGTGACTGTTACTGTTGGGCTACAGTGGGTGACTGAGTGACTGTTACTGCTAGGCTACAGTGGGTGACTGACTGACTCTGTTACTGCTAGGCTACAGTGGGTGACTGACTGTTACTGCTAGGCTACAGTGGGTGACTGACTGACTCTGTTACTGCAAGGCTACAGTGGGTGACTGACTCTGTTACTGCTAGGCTACAGTGGGTGACTGACTCAGTTAATAGTAGGCTACATTGGATGACTGAGTGACTGTTAATGCTAGGCTACAGTGGGTGACTGACTGACTCTGTTACTGCTAGGCTACAGTGGGTGACTGACTGACTCTGTTACTGCTAGGCTACAGTGGGTGACTGAGTGACTCTGTTACTGCTAGGCTACAGTGGGTGACTGACTGACTCTGTTACTGCTAGGCTACAGTGGGTGACTGACTGACTCTGTTACTGCTAGGCTACAGTGGGTGACTGACTCTGTTACTGCTAGGCTACAGTGGGTGACTGACTGACTCTGTTACTGCTAGGCTACAGTGGGTGACTGAGTGACTCTGTTACTACTAGGCTACAGTGGGTGACTGACTGACTCTGTTACTGCTAGGCTACAGTGGGTGACTGACTGACTCTGTTACTGCTAGGCTACAGTGGGTGACTGACTGACTCTGTTACTGCTAGGCTACAGTGGGTGACTGACTGACTCTGTTACTGCTAGGCTACAGTGGGTGACTGTCTCTGTTACTGCTAGGCTACAGTGGGTGACTGAGTGACTGTTACTGCTAGGCTACAGTGGGTGACTGAGTGACTCTGTTACTGCTAGGCTACAGTGGGTGACTGACTGACTCTGTTACTGCTAGGCTACAGTGGGTGACTGACTCTGTTACTGCTAGGCTACAGTGGGTGACTGACTGACTGTTACTGCTAGGCTACAGTGGGTGACTGACTGACTCTGTTACTGCTAGGCTACAGTGGGTGACTGACTGACTCTGTTACTGCTAGGCTACAGTGGGTGACTGACTGACTCTGTTACTGCTAGGCTACAGTGGGTGACTGACTCTGTTACTGCTAGGCTACAGTGGGTGACTGAGTGACTCTGTTACTGCTAGGCTACAGTGGGTGACTGACTGACTCTGTTACTGCTAGGCTACAGTGGGTGACTGACTCTGTTACTGCTAGGCTACAGTGGGTGACTGACTGACTCTGTTACTGCTAGGCTGCAGTGGGTGACTGACTGACTCTGTTACTGCTAGGCTACAGTGGGGTGACTGACTCTGTTACTGCTAGGCTGCAGTGGGTGACTGACTCTGTTACTGCTAGGCTACAGTGGGTGACTGAGTGACACTGTTACTGCTAGGCTACAGTGGGTGACTGACTGATCTGTTACTGTTGGGCTACAGTGGGTGACTGAGTGACTCTGTTACTGCTAGGCTACAGTGGGTGACTGACTGACTCTGTTACTGCTAGGCTACAGTGGGTGACTGACTCTGTTACTGCTAGGCTACAGTGGGTGACTGACTGACTCTGTTACTGCTAGGCTACAGTGGGTGACTGACTGACCTGTTACTGCTAGGCTACAGTGGGTGACTGAGTGACTCTGTTACTGCTAGGCTACAGTGGGTGACTGACTGACTCTGTTACTGCTAGGCTACAGTGGGTGACTGAGTGACTCTGTTACTGCTAGGCTACAGTGGGTGACTGAGTGACTCTGTTACTGCTAGGCTACAGTGGGTGACTGAGTGACTCTGTTACTGCTAGGCTACAGTGGGTGACTGACTGACTCTGTTACTGCTAGGCTACAGTGGGTGACTGACTCTGTTACTGCTAGGCTACAGTGGGTGACTGACTCTGTTACTGCTAGGCTACAGTGGGTGACTGACTGACTCTGTTACTGCTAGGCTACAGTGGGTGACTGACTCTGTTACTGCTAGGCTACAGTGGGTGACTGACTCTGTTACTGCTAGGCTACAGTGGGTGACTGACTCAGTTAATAGTAGGCTACATTGGGTGACTGAGTGACTGTTAATGCTAGGCTACAGTGGGTGACTGACTGACTCTGTTACTGCTAGGCTACAGTGGGTGACTGACTGAATCTGTTACTGCTAGGCTACAGTGGGTGACTGAGTGACTCTGTTACTGCTAGGCTACAGTGGGTGACTGACTGATTCTGTTACTGCTAGGCTACAGTGGGTGACTGACTCTGTTACTGCTAGGCTAGAGTGGGTGACTGACTGACTCTGTTACTGCTAGGCTACAGTGGGTGACTGACTGACTCTGTTACTGCTAGGCTACAGTGGGTGACTGACTGACTCTGTTACTGCTAGGCTACAGTGGGTGACTGAGTGACTCTGTTACTGCTAGGCTACAGTGGGTGACTGACTGACTCTGTTACTGCTAGGCTACAGTGGGTGACTGACTCTGTTACTGCTAGGCTACAGTGGGTACTGAGTGACTCTGTTACTGCTAGGCTACAGTGGGTGACTGAGTGACTGTTACTGTTGGGCTACAGTGGGTGACTGAGTGACTGTTACTGCTAGGCTACAGTGGGTGACTGACTGACTCTGTTACTGCTAGGCTACAGTGGGTGACTGATCTGTTACTGCTAGGCTACAGTGGGTGACTGACTGACTCTGTTACTGCTAGGCTACAGTGGGTGACTGATTGACTCTGTTACTGCTAGGCTACAGTGGGTGACTGACTGACTCTGTTACTGCTAGGCTACAGTGGGTGACTGAGTGACTCTGTTACTGCTAGGCTACAGTGGGTGACTGAGTGACTCTGTTACTGCTAGGCTACAGTGGGTGACTGAGTGACTGTTACTGTTGGGCTACAGTGGGTGACTGAGTGACTCTGTTACTGCTAGGCTACAGTGGGTGACTGACTGATCTGTTACTGCTAGGCTACAGTGGGTGACTGACTGACTCTGTTACTGCTAGGCTACAGTGGGTGACTGACTGACTCTGTTACTGCTAGGCTACAGTGGGTGACTGACTGACTCTGTTACTGCTAGGCTACAGTGGGTGACTGACTCAGTTAATAGTAGGCTACAGTGGATGACTGAGTGACTGTTAATGCTAGGCTACAGTGGGTGACTGACTGACTCTGTTACTGCTAGGCTACAGTGGGTGACTGACTGACTCTGTTACTGCTAGGCTACAGTGGGTGACTGAGTGACTCTGTTACTGCTAGGCTACAGTGGGTGACTGAGTGACTCTGTTACTGCTAGGCTAGAGTGGGTGACTGACTCTGTTACTGCTAGGCTACAGTGGGTGACTGACTCTGTTACTGCTAGGCTAGAGTGGGTGACTGACTGACTCTGTTACTGCTAGGCTACAGTGGGTGACTGACTGTTACTGCTAGGCTACAGTGGGTGACTGACTGACTCTGTTACTGCTAGGCTACAGTGGGTGACTGACTGACTCTGTTACTGCTAGGCTACACTGGGTGACTGACTGTTACTGCTAGGCTACAGTGGGTGACTGACTGACTCTGTTACTGCTAGGCTACAGTGGGTGACTGACTGACTCTGTTACTGCTAGGCTGCAGTGGGTGACTGACTCTGTTACTGCTAGGCTGCAGTGGGTGACTGACTCTGTTACTGCTAGGCTACAGTGGGTGACTGAGTGACACTGTTACTGCTAGGCTACAGTGGGTGACTGACTGACTCTGTTACTGCTAGGCTACAGTGGGTGACTGAGTGACTCTGTTACTGCTAGGCTACAGTGGGTGACTGACTGACTCTGTTACTGCTAGGCTACAGTGGGTGACTGACTCTGTTACTGCTAGGCTACAGTGGGTGACTGACTGACTCTGTTACTGCTAGGCTACAGTGGGTGACTGACTGACTCTGTTACTGCTAGGCTACAGTGGGTGACTGACTGATTCTGTTACTGCTAGGCTACAGTGGGTGACTGACTGACTCTGTTACTGCTAGGCTATAGTGGGATACTGAGTGACTCTGTTACTGCTAGGCTACAGTGGGTGACTGAGTGACTGTTACTGTTGGGCTACAGTGGGTGACTGAGTGACTCTGTTACTGCTAGGCTACAGTGGGTGACTGACTGACTCTGTTACTGCTAGGCTACAGTGGGTGACTGACTCTGTTACTGCTAGGCTACAGTGGGTGACTGACTGACTCTGTTACTGCTAGGCTACAGTGGGTGACTGACTGACTCTGTTACTGCTAGGCTACAGTGGGTGACTGACTCTGTTACTGCTAGGCTACAGTGGGTGACTGACTCTGTTACTGCTAGGCTACAGTGGGTGACTGACTCAGTTAATACTAGGCTACATTGGGTGACTGAGTGACTGTTAATGCTAGGCTACAGTGGGTGACTGACTGACTCTGTTACTGCTAGGCTACAGTGGGTGACTGACTGAATCTGTTACTGCTAGGCTACAGTGGGTGACTGAGTGACTCTGTTACTACTAGGCTACAGTGGGTGACTGACTGATTCTGTTACTGCTAGGCTACAGTGGGTGACTGACTCTGTTACTGCTAGGCTAGAGTGGGTGACTGACTGACTCTGTTACTGCTAGGCTACAGTGGGTGACTGACTGACTCTGTTACTGCTAGGCTACAGTGGGTGACTGACTGACTCTGTTACTACTAGGCTACAGTGGGTGACTGAGTGACTCTGTTACTGCTAGGCTAGAGTGGGTGACTGACTGACTCTGTTACTGCTAGGCTACAGTGGGTGACTGTCTCTGTTACTGCTAGGCTATAGTGGGATACTGAGTGACTCTGTTACTGCTAGGCTACAGTGGGTGACTGAGTGACTGTTACTGTTGGGCTACAGTGGGTGACTGAGTGACTCTGTTACTGCTAGGCTACAGTGGGTGACTGACTGACTCTGTTACTGCTAGGCTACAGTGGGTGACTGACTCTGTTACTGCTAGGCTACAGTGGGTGACTGACTGACTCTGTTACTGCTAGGCTACAGTGGGTGACTGACTGACTCTGTTACTACTAGGCTACAGTGGGTGACTGACTGACTCTGTTACTGCTAGGCTACAGTGGGTGACTGAGTGACTCTGTTACTGCTAGGCTATAGTGGGATACTGAGTGACTCTGTTACTGCTAGGCTACAGTGGGTGACTGAGTGACTGTTACTGTTGGGCTACAGTGGGTGACTGAGTGACTGTTACTGCTAGGCTACAGTGGGTGACTGACTGACTCTGTTACTGCTAGGCTACAGTGGGTGACTGACTGACTGTTACTGCTAGGCTACAGTGGGTGACTGACTGACTCTGTTACTGCAAGGCTACAGTGGGTGACTGACTGACTCTGTTACTGCAAGGCTACAGTGGGTGACTGACTCAGTTAATAGTAGGCTACATTGGATGACTGAGTGACTGTTAATGCTAGGCTACAGTGGGTGACTGACTGACTCTGTTACTGCTAGGCTACAGTGGGTGACTGACTGACTCTGTTACTGCTAGGCTACAGTGGGTGACTGAGTGACTCTGTTACTACTAGGCTACAGTGGGTGACTGACTGATTCTGTTACTGCTAGGCTATAGTGGGTGACTGACTCTGTTACTGCTAGGCTACAGTGGGGTGACTGACTCTGTTACTGCTAGGCTACAGTGGGTGACTGACTGACTCTGTTACTGCTAGGCTACAGTGGGTGACTGACTGACTCTGTTACTGCTAGGCTACAGTGGGTGACTGAGTGACTCTGTTACTGCTAGGCTAGAGTGGGTGACTGACTGACTCTGTTACTGCTAGGCTACAGTGGGTGACTGTCTCTGTTACTGCTAGGCTACAGTGGGTGACTGACTGACTCTGTTACTGCTAGGCTACAGTGGGTGACTGAGTGACTGTTACTGTTGGGCTACAGTGGGTGACTGAGTGACTGTTACTGCTAGGCTACAGTGGGTGACTGACTGACTCTGTTACTGCTAGGCTACAGTGGGTGACTGACTGACTCTGTTACTGCAAGGCTACAGTGGGTGACTGACTCTGTTAATGCTAGGCTACAGTGGGTGACTGAGTGACTGTTAATGCTAGGCTACAGTGGGTGACTGACTGATTCTGTTACTGCTAGGCTATAGTGGGTGACTGACTCTGTTACTGCTAGGCTACAGTGGGTGACTGACTGACTCTGTTACTGCTAGGCTACAGTGGGTGACTGAGTGACTCTGTTACTGCTAGGCTAGAGTGGGTGACTGACTGACTCTGTTACTGCTAGGCTACAGTGGGTGACTGTCTCTGTTACTGCTAGGCTATAGTGGGATACTGAGTGACTCTGTTACTGCTAGGCTACAGTGGGTGACTGAGTGACTGTTACTGTTGGGCTACAGTGGGTGACTGAGTGACTCTGTTACTGCTAGGCTACAGTGGGTGACTGACTGACTCTGTTACTGCTAGGCTACAGTGGGTGACTGACTGTTACTGCTAGGCTACAGTGGGTGACTGACTGTTACTGCTAGGCTACAGTGGGTGACTGACTGACTCTGTTACTGCTAGGCTACAGTGGGTGACTGACTGACTCTGTTACTGCTAGGCTGCAGTGGGTGACTGACTGACTCTGTTACTGCTAGGCTGCAGTGGGTGACTGACTCTGTTACTGCTAGGCTGCAGTGGGTGACTGAGTGACACTGTTACTGCTAGGCTACAGTGGGTGACTGACTGACTGTTACTGCTAGGGTACAGTGGGTGACTGATTGATTCTGTTACTGCTAGGCTACAGTGGGTGACTGACTGACTCTGTTACTGCTAGGCTACAGTGGGTGACTGACTGACTCTGTTACTGCTAGGCTGCAGTGGGTGACTGACTGACTCTGTTACTGCTAGGCTGCAGTGGGTGACTGACTCTGTTACTGCTAGGCTGCAGTGGGTGACTGAGTGACACTGTTACTGCTAGGCTACAGTGGGTGACTGACTGACTCTGTTACTGCTAGGCTACAGTGGGTGACTGAGTGACTCTGTTACTGCTAGGCTACAGTGGGTGACTGACTGACTCTGTTACTGCTAGGCTACAGTGGGACTGACTGACTCTGTTACTGCTAGGCTACAGTGGGTGACTGACTGACCTGTTACTGCTAGGCTACAGTGGGTGACTGAGTGACTCTGTTACTGCTAGGCTACAGTGGGTGACTGACTGACTCTGTTACTGCTAGGCTACAGTGGGGTGACTGACTCTGTTACTGCTAGGCTACAGTGGGCTGACTGACTCTGTTACTGCTAGGCTACAGTGGGTGACTGACTCAGTTAATACTAGGCTACATTGGATGACTGAGTGACTGTTACTGCTAGGCTACAGTGGGTGACTGAGTGACTCTGTTACTGCTAGGCTACAGTGGGTGACTGACTCTGTTACTGCTAGGCTACAGTGGGGTGACTGACTCTGTTACTGCTAGGCTAGAGTGGGTGACTGACTGACTCTGTTACTGCTAGGCTACAGTGGGTGACTGTCTCTGTTACTGCTAGGCTACAGTGGGATGACTGAGTGACTCTGTTACTGCTAGGCTACAGTGGGTGACTGAGTGATCTGTTACTGTTGGGCTACAGTGGGTGACTGAGTGACTGTTACTGCTAGGCTACAGTGGGTGACTGACTGACTCTGTTACTGCTAGGCTACAGTGGGTGACTGACTGACTCTGTTACTGCTAGGCTACAGTGGGTGACTGACTCTGTTACTGCTAGGCTACAGTGGGTGACTGACTCAGTTAATAGTAGGCTACATTGGATGACTGAGTGACTGTTAATGCTAGGCTACAGTGGGTGACTGACTGATTCTGTTACTGCTAGGCTACAGTGGGTGACTGACTGACTCTGTTACTGCTAGGCTGCAGTGGGTGACTGACTCTGTTACTGCTAGGCTACAGTGGGTGACTGAGTGACTCTGTTACTGCTAGGCTACAGTGGGTGACTGACTGACTCTGTTACTGCTAGGCTACAGTGGGTGACTGACTGACTCTGTTACTGCTAGGCTACAGTGGGTGACTGACTGACTCTGTTACTGCTAGGCTACAGTGGGTGACTGACTGACTCTGTTACTGCTAGGCTACAGTGGGTGACTGACTGACTGTTACTGCTAGGCTACAGTGGGTGACTGAGTGACTCTGTTACTGCTAGGCTACAGTGGGTGACTGACTGATTCTGTTACTGCTAGGCTACAGTGGGTGACTGACTCTGTTACTGCTAGGCTACAGTGGGTGACTGACTGACTCTGTTACTGCTAGGCTACAGTGGGTGACTGACTGACTCTGTTACTACTAGGCTACAGTGGGTGACTGAGTGACTCTGTTACTGCTAGGCTAGAGTGGGTGACTGACTGACTCTGTTACTGCTAGGCTACAGTGGGTGACTGTCTCTGTTACTGCTAGGCTACAGTGGGATACTGAGTGACTCTGTTACTGCTAGGCTACAGTGGGTGACTGAGTGACTGTTACTGTTGGGCTACAGTGGGTGACTGAGTGACTGTTACTGCTAGGCTACAGTGGGTGACTGACTGACTCTGTTACTGCTAGGCTACAGTGGGTGACTGACCTGTTACTGCTAGGCTACAGTGGGTGACTGACTGACTCTGTTACTGCTAGGCTACAGTGGGTGACTGACTGACTCTGTTACTGCAAGGCTACAGTGGGTGACTGACTCTGTTACTGCTAGGCTACAGTGGGTGACTGACTCAGTTAATACTAGGCTACATTGGATGACTGAGTGACTGTTACTGCTAGGCTACAGTGGGTGACTGAGTGACTCTGTTACTGCTAGGCTACAGTGGGTGACTGAGTGACTCTGTTACTGCTAGGCTACAGTGGGTGACTGAGTGACTCTGTTACTGCTAGGCTAGAGTGGGTGACTGACTGACTCTGTTACTGCTAGGCTAGAGTGGGTGACTGACTGACTCTGTTACTGCTAGGCTACAGTGGGTGTGACTGACTCTGTTACTGCTAGGCTACAGTGGGTGACTGACTGACTCTGTTACTGCTAGGCTACAGTGGGTGACTGAGTGACTCTGTTACTGCTAGGCTACAGTGGGTGACTGACTGACTCTGTTACTGCTAGGCTACAGTGGGTGACTGACTGACTGTTACTGCTAGGCTACAGTGGGTGACTTATTGATTCTGTTACTACTAGGCTACAGTGGGTGACTGAGTGACTCTGTTACTGCTAGGCTACAGTGGGTGACTGTCTCTGTTACTGCTAGGCTATAGTGGGATACTGAGTGACTCTGTTACTGTTGGGCTACAGTGGGTGACTGAGTGACTGTTACTGCTAGGCTACAGTGGGTGACTGACTGACTCTGTTACTGCTAGGCTACAGTGGGTGACTGACTGTCTGTTACTGCTAGGCTACAGTGGGTGACTGACCTGTTACTGCTAGGCTACAGTGGGTGACTGACTGACCTGTTACTGCTAGGCTACAGTGGGTGACTGACTGACTCTGTTACTGCTAGGCTACAGTGGGTGACTGACTGACTCTGTTACTGCTAGGCTACAGTGGGTGACTGACTGACCTGTTACTGCTAGGCTACAGTGGGTGACTGACTGACTCTGTTACTGCTAGGCTACAGTGGGTGACTGACTGACTCTGTTACTGCTAGGCTACAGTGGGTGACTGACTGTTACTGCTAGGCTACAGTGGGTGACTGACTGACTCTGTTACTGCTAGGCTACAGTGGGTGACTGACTGACTCTGTTACTGCTAGGCTGCAGTGGGTGACTGACTCTGTTACTGCTAGGCTGCAGTGGGTGACTGACTCTGTTACTGCTAGGCTACAGTGGGTGACTGAGTGACACTGTTACTGCTAGGCTACAGTGGGTGACTGACTGACTGTTACTGTTGGGCTACAGTGGGTGACTGAGTGACTGTTACTGCTAGGCTACAGTGGGTGACTGACTGACTCTGTTACTGCTAGGCTACAGTGGGTGACTGACTGTTACTGCTAGGCTACAGTGGGTGACTGACTGACTCTGTTACTGCTAGGCTACAGTGGGTGACTGACTGACTGTTACTGCTAGGGTACAGTGGGTGACTTATTGATTCTGTTACTACTAGGCTACAGTGGGTGACTGACTGACTCTGTTACTGCTAGGCTACAGTGGGATACTGAGTGACTCTGTTACTGCTAGGCTACAGTGGGTGACTGAGTGACTGTTACTGTTGGGCTACAGTGGGTGACTGAGTGACTGTTACTGCTAGGCTACAGTGGGTGACTGACTGACTCTGTTACTGCTAGGCTACAGTGGGTGACTGACTCTGTTACTGCTAGGCTACAGTGGGTGACTGACTCTGTTACTGCTAGGCTACAGTGGGTGACTGACTGACTCTGTTACTGCTAGGCTACAGTGGGTGACTGACTCTGTTACTGCTAGGCTACAGTGGGTGACTGACTCTGTTACTGCTAGGCTACAGTGGGTGACTGACTCAGTTAATAGTAGGCTACATTGGATGACTGAGTGACTGTTAATGCTAGTCTACAGTGGATGACTGACTGACTCTGTTACTGCTAGGCTACAGTGGATGACTGACTGAATCTGTTCCTGCTAGGCTACAGTGGGTGACTGAGTGACTCTGTTACTGCTAGGCTACAGTGGGTGACTGACTGATTCTGTTACTGCTAGGCTATAGTGGGTGACTGACTCTGTTACTGCTAGGCTAGAGTGGGTGACTGACTGACTCTGTTACTGCTAGGCTAGAGTGGGTGACTGACTGACTCTGTTACTGCTAGGCTACAGTGGGTGACTGACTGACTCTGTTACTGCTAGGCTACAGTGGGTGACTGAGTGACTCTGTTACTGCTAGGCTAGAGTGGGTGACTGACTGACTCTGTTACTGCTAGGCTACAGTGGGTGACTGTCTCTGTTACTGCTAGGCTATAGTGGGATACTGAGTGACTCTGTTACTGCTAGGCTACAGTGGGTGACTGAGTGACTGTTACTGTTGGACTACAGTGGGTGACTGAGTGACTCTGTTACTGCTAGGCTACAGTGGGTGACTGACTGACTCTGTTACTGCTAGGCTACAGTGGGTGACTGACTGTTACTGCTAGGCTACAGTGGGTGACTGACTGACTGTTACTGCTAGGGTACAGTGGGTGACTTATTGATTCTGTTACTACTAGGCTACAGTGGGTGACTGACTGACTCTGTTACTGCTAGGCTATAGTGGGATACTGAGTGACTCTGTTACTGCTAGGCTATAGTGGGATACTGAGTGACTCTGTTACTGCTAGGCTACAGTGGGTGACTGAGTGACTGTTACTGTTGGGCTACAGTGGGTGACTGAGTGACTGTTACTGCTAGGCTACAGTGGGTGACTGACTGACTGTTACTGCTAGGCTACAGTGGGTGACTGACTGACTCTGTTACTGCTAGGCTACAGTGGGTGACTGACTGACTCTGTTACTGCAAGGCTACAGTGGGTGACTGACTGACTCTGTTACTGCAAGGCTACAGTGGGTGACTGACTCAGTTAATAGTAGGCTACATTGGATGACTGAGTGACTGTTAATGCTAGTCTACAGTGGATGACTGACTGACTCTGTTACTGCTAGGCTACAGTGGGTGACTGACTGACTCTGTTACTGCTAGGCTACAGTGGGTGACTGAGTGACTCTGTTACTGCTAGGCTACAGTGGGTGACTGACTGACTCTGTTACTGCTAGGCTAGAGTGGGTGACTGACTCTGTTACTGCTAGGCTAGAGTGGGTGACTGACTCTGTTACTGCTAGGCTAGAGTGGGTGACTGACTGACTCTGTTACTGCTAGGCTACAGTGGGTGACTGACTGACTCTGTTACTGCTAGGCTACAGTGGGTGACTGAGTGACTCTGTTACTGCTAGGCTAGAGTGGGTGACTGACTGACTCTGTTACTGCTAGGCTACAGTGGGTGACTGTCTCTGTTACTGCTAGGCTATAGTGGGATACTGAGTGACTCTGTTACTGCTAGGCTACAGTGGGTGACTGAGTGACTGTTACTGTTGGGCTACAGTGGGTGACTGAGTGACTGTTACTGCTAGGCTACAGTGGGTGACTGACTGACTCTGTTACTGCTAGGCTACAGTGGGTGACTGACTGACTCTGTTACTGCAAGGCTACAGTGGGTGACTGACTCAGTTAATAGTAGGCTACATTGGATGACTGAGTGACTGTTAATGCTAGGCTACAGTGGGTGACTGACTGATTCTGTTACTGCTAGGCTACAGTGGGTGACTGACTCTGTTACTGCTAGGCTACAGTGGGTGACTGACTGACTCTGTTACTGCTAGGCTACAGTGGGTGACTGAGTGACTCTGTTACTGCTAGGCTAGAGTGGGTGACTGACTGACTCTGTTACTGCTAGGCTACAGTGGGTGACTGTCTCTGTTACTGCTAGGCTACAGTGGGATACTGAGTGACTCTGTTACTGCTAGGCTACAGTGGGTGACTGAGTGACTGTTACTGTTGGGCTACAGTGGGTGACTGAGTGACTCTTTACTGCTAGGCTACAGTGGGTGACTGACTGACTCTGTTACTGCTAGGCTACAGTGGGTGACTGACTGTTACTGCTAGGCTACAGTGGGTGACTGACTGTTACTGCTAGGCTACAGTGGGTGACTGACTGACTCTGTTACTGCTAGGCTACAGTGGGTGACTGACTGACTCTGTTACTGCTAGGCTGCAGTGGGTGACTGACTGACTCTGTTACTGCTAGGCTGCAGTGGGTGACTGATGACTCTGTTACTGCTAGGCTACAGTGGGTGACTGACTGACTCTGTTACTGCTAGGCTACAGTGGGTGACTGACTGACTGTTACTGCTAGGGTACAGTGGGTGACTTATTGATTCTGTTACTACTAGGCTACAGTGGGTGACTGACTGACTCTGTTACTGCTAGGCTACAGTGGGTGACTGACTGACTCTGTTACTGCTAGGCTGCAGTGGGTGACTGACTGACTCTGTTACTGCTAGGCTACAGTGGGTGACTGACTCTGTTACTGCTAGGCTACAGTGGGTGACTGAGTGACACTGTTACTGCTAGGCTACAGTGGGTGACTGACTGACTCTGTTACTGCTAGGCTACAGTGGGTGACTGAGTGACTCTGTTACTGCTAGGCTACAGTGGGTGACTGAGTGACTGTTACTGTTGGGCTACAGTGGGTGACTGATCTGTTACTGCTAGGCTACAGTGGGTGACTGACTCTGTTACTGCTAGGCTACAGTGGGTGACTGAGTGACTCTGTTACTGCTAGGCTACAGTGGGTGACTGACTGATTCTGTTACTGCTAGGCTACAGTGGGTGACTGACTCTGTTACTGCTAGGCTACAGTGGGTGACTGACTCTGTTACTGCTAGGCTACAGTGGGTGACTGACTCAGTTAATAGTAGGCTACATTGGGTGACTGAGTGACTGTTAATGCTAGGCTACAGTGGATGACTGACTGATTCTGTTACTGCTAGGCTATAGTGGGTGACTGACTCTGTTACTGCTAGGCTATAGTGGGTGACTGACTCTGTTACTGCTAGGCTAGAGTGGGTGACTGACTGACTCTGTTACTGCTAGGCTACAGTGGGTGACTGACTACTCTGTTACTGCTAGGCTACAGTGGGTGACTGAGTGACTCTGTTACTGCTAGGCTAGAGTGGGTGACTGAGTGACTGTTACTGCTGGGCTACAGTGGGTGACTGAGTGACTGTTACTGCTAGGCTACAGTGGGTGACTGACTGATCTGTTACTGCTAGGCTACAGTGGGTGACTGACTGACTCTGTTACTGCTAGGCTACAGTGGGTGACTGACTCTGTTACTGCTAGGCTACAGTGGGTGACTGACTCAGTTATGCTAGGCTACAGTGGATGACTGAGTGACTGTTACTGCTAGGCTACAGTGGGTGACTGACTGATTCTGTTACTGCTAGGCTGCAGTGGGTGACTGACTGACTCTGTTACTGCTAGGCTGCAGTGGGTGACTGACTCTGTTACTGCTAGGCTGCAGTGGGTGACTGAGTGACACTGTTACTGCTAGGCTACAGTGGGTGACTGACTGACTGTTACTGCTAGGCTACAGTGGGTGACTGACTGACTCTGTTACTGCTAGGCTACAGTGGGTGACTGACTGACTCTGTTACTGCTAGGCTACAGTGGGTGACTGACTGACTCTGTTACTGCAAGGCTACAGTGCGTGACTGACTATGTTACTGCTCGGCTACAGTGGGTGACTGAGTGACTCTGTTACTACTAGGCTACAGTGGGTGACTGACTGATTCTGTTACTGCTAGGCTACAGTGGGTGACTGACTCTGTTACTGCTAGGCTAGAGTGGGTGACTGACTGACTCTGTTACTGCTAGGCTACAGTGGGTGACTGACTGACTCTGTTACTGCTAGGCTACAGTGGGTGACTGAGTGACTCTGTTACTGCTAGGCTAGAGTGGGTGACTGACTGACTCTGTTACTGCTAGGCTACAGTGGGTGACTGTCTCTGTTACTGCTAGGCTATAGTGGGATACTGAGTGACTCTGTTACTGCTAGGCTACAGTGGGTGACTGAGTGACTGTTACTGTTGGGCTACAGTGGGTGACTGAGTGACTGTTACTGCTAGGCTACAGTGGGTGACTGACTGACTCTGTTACTGCTAGGCTACAGTGGGTGACTGACTGTTACTGCTAGGCTACAGTGGGTGACTGACTGACTCTGTTACTGCTAGGCTACAGTGGGTGACTGACTGACTCTGTTACTGCAAGGCTACAGTGGGTGACTGACTCTGTTACTGCTAGGCTACAGTGGGTGACTGACTCAGTTAATAGTAGGCTACATTGGATGACTGAGTGACTGTTAATGCTAGGCTACAGTGGGTGACTGACTGACTCTGTTACTGCTAGGCTACAGTGGGTGACTGAGTGACTCTGTTACTACTAGGCTACAGTGGGTGACTGACTGATTCTGTTACTGCTAGGCTATAGTGGGTGACTGATGACTCTGTTACTGCTAGGCTACAGTGGGTGACTGACTGACTCTGTTACTGCTAGGCTACAGTGGGTGACTGACTGACTCTGTTACTGCTAGGCTACAGTGGGTGACTGACTGACCTGTTACTGCTAGGCTACAGTGGGTGACTTAGTGACTCTGTTACTACTAGGCTACAGTGGGTGACTGACTGACTCTGTTACTGCTAGGCTACAGTGGGTGACTGTCTCTGTTACTGCTAGGCTATAGTGGGATACTGAGTGACTCTGTTACTGCTAGGCTACAGTGGGTGACTGAGTGACTCTGTTACTGCTAGGCTACAGTGGGTGACTGAGTGACTCTGTTACTGCTAGGCTACAGTGGGTGACTGACTGACTCTGTTACTGCTAGGCTACAGTGGGTGACTGAGTGACTCTGTTACTGCTAGGCTACAGTGGGTGACTGACTGACTCTGTTACTGCTAGGCTACAGTGGGTGACTGACTCTGTTACTGCTAGGCTACAGTGGGTGACTGAGTGACTGTTACTGTTGGGCTACAGTGGGTGACTGAGTGACTGTTACTGCTAGGCTACAGTGGGTGACTGACTGACTCTGTTACTGCTAGGCTACAGTGGGTGACTGACTGTTACTGCTAGGCTACAGTGGGTGACTGACTGACTCTGTTACTGCTAGGCTACAGTGGGTGACTGACTGACTCTGTTACTGCTAGGCTACAGTGGGTGACTGACTGACTCTGTTACTGCAAGGCTACAGTGGGTGACTGACTCTGTTACTGCTAGGCTACAGTGGGTGACTGACTCAGTTAATAGTAGGCTACATTGGATGACTGAGTGACTGTTAATGCTAGTCTACAGTGGGTGACTGACTGACTCTGTTACTGCTAGGCTACAGTGGGTGACTGAGTGACTCTGTTACTACTAGGCTACAGTGGGTGACTGACTGACTCTGTTACTGCTAGGCTACAGTGGGTGACTGACTGACTCTGTTACTGCTAGGCTAGAGTGGGTGACTGACTGACTCTGTTACTGCTAGGCTACAGTGGGTGACTGACTGACTCTGTTACTGCTAGGCTACAGTGGGTGACTGACTGACTGTTACTGCTAGGGTACAGTGGGTGACTTATTGATTCTGTTACTACTAGGCTACAGTGGGTGACTGACTGACTCTGTTACTGCTAGGCTACAGTGGGTGACTGACTGACTCTGTTACTGCTAGGCTGCAGTGGGTGACTGACTGACTCTGTTACTGCTAGGCTGCAGTGGGTGACTGACTCTGTTACTGCTAGGCTGCAGTGGGTGACTGACTCTGTTACTGCTAGGCTACAGTGGGTGACTGAGTGACACTGTTACTGCTAGGCTACAGTGGGTGACTGACTGACTCTGTTACTGCTAGGCTACAGTGGGTGACTGACTCAGTTAATAGTAGGCTACATTGGATGACTGAGTGACTGTTAATGCTAGTCTACAGTGGATGACTGACTGACTCTGTTACTGCTAGGCTACAGTGGGTGACTGACTGACTCTGTTACTGCTAGGCTACAGTGGGTGACTGAGTGACTCTGTTACTGCTAGGCTACAGTGGGTGACTGACTGACTCTGTTACTGCTAGGCTACAGTGGGTGACTGACTGACTCTGTTACTACTAGGCTACAGTGGGTGACTGAGTGACTCTGTTACTGCTAGGCTACAGTGTGTGACTGTCTCTGTTACTGCTAGGCTATAGTGGGATACTGAGTGACTCTGTTACTGCTAGGCTACAGTGGGTGACTGAGTGACTGTTACTGCGAGGCTACAGTGGGTGACTGACTGACTCTGTTACTGCTAGGCTTCAGTGGGTGACTGAGTGACTGTTACTGCGAGGCTACATTGGGTGACTGACTCTGTTACTGCTAGGCTACAGTGGGTGGCTGACTGACTCTGTTACTGCTAGGCTACAGTGGGTGGCTGACTGACTCTGTTACTGCTAGGCTACAGTGGGTGACTGAGTGACTGTTACTGTTGGGCTAGAGTGGGTGACTGAGTGACTGTTACTGCTAGGCTACAGTGGGTGACTGACTGACTCTGTTACTGCTAGGCTACAGTGGTTGACTGACTCTGTTACTGCTAGGCTACAGTGGGTGACTGACTGACTCTGTTACTGCTAGGCTACAGTGGGTGACTGACTGACTCTGTTACTGCTAGGCTACAGTGGGTGACTGACTGACTCTGTTACTGCTAGGCTACAGTGGGTGACTGACTGACTCTGTTACTGCTAGGCTACAGTGGGTGACTGACTCTGTTACTACTAGGCTACAGTGGGTGACTGACTCTGTTACTACTAGGCTACAGTGGGTGACTGAGTGACTGTTACTGCGAGGCTAAATTGGGTGACTGACTGTTACTACTAGGCTACAGTGGGTGACTGAGTGACTGTTACTGTTGGGCTACAGTGGGTGACTGAGTGACTGTTACTGCTAGGCTACAGTGGGTGACTGACTGACTCTGTTACTGCTAGGCTACAGTGGGTGACAGACTCTGTTACTGCTAGGCTACAGTGGGTGACTGAGTGACTGTTACTGCTAGGCTACAGTGGGTGACTGACTGACTCTGTTACTGCTAGGCTACACTGGGTGACTGACTGTTACAACTAGGCTAAAGTGGGTGACTGAGTGACTGTTACTGCTAGGCTACAGTGGGTGACTGACTGACTATGTTACTGCTAGGCTACAGTGGGTGACTGACTGACTCTGTTACTGCAAGGCTACAGTGGGTGACTGACTCTGTTACTGCTAGGCTACAGTGGGTGACTGACTCAGTTAATAGTAGGCTACATTGGATGACTGAGTGACTGTTAATGCTAGTCTACAGTGGATGACTGACTGACTCTGTTACTGCTAGGCTACAGTGGGTGACTGACTGACTCTGTTACTACTAGGCTACAGTGGGTGACTGAGTGACTCTGTTCCTGCTAGGCTAGAGTGGGTGATTGACTGACTCTGTTACTGCTAGGCTACAGTGGGTGACTGACTGACTCTGTTACTGCTAGGCTACAGTGGGTGACTGAGTGACTGTTACTGCTAGGCTACAGTGGGTGACTGACTGACTCTGTTACTGCTAGGCTACAGTGGGTGACTGACTGTTACTACTAGGCTACAGTGGGTGACTGACTGTTACTGCATGGCTACAGTGGGTGACTGACTGACTCTGTTACTGCTAGGCTACAGTGGGTGACTGACTGACTCTGTTACTGCTAGGCTACAGTTGGTGACTGACTCTGTTACTGCTAGGCTACAGTGGGTGACTGACTCTGTTACTGCTAGGCTACAGTGGGTGACTGAGTGACACTGTTACTGCTAGGCTACAGTGGGTGACTGACTGACTCTGTTACTGCTAGGCTACAGTGGGTGACTGAATGAATCTGTTACTGCTAGGCTACAGTGGGTGACTGACTGACTCTGTTACTGCAAGGCTACAGTGGGTGACTGAGTGACTCTGTTACTGCAAGGCTACAGTGGGTGACTGACTCTGTTACTGCTAGGCTACAGTGGGTGACTGACTCAGTTAATAGTAGGCTACATTGGATGACTGAGTGACTGTTAATGCTAGTCTACAGTGGGTGACTGACTGACTCTGTTACTGCTAGGCTACAGTGGGTGACTGAATGAATCTGTTACTGCTAGGCTACAGTGGGTGACTGAATGACTCTGTTACTGCTAGGCTACAGTGGATGACTGAGTGATTCTGTTACTGCTAGGCTACAGTGGGTGACTGACTGATTCTGTTACTGCTAGGCTATAGTGGGTGACTGACTCTGTTACTGCTAGGCTATAGTGGTTGACTGACTCTGTTACTGCTAGGCTACAGTGGGTGACTGACTGACTCTGTTACTACTAGGCTACAGTGGGTGACTGAGTGACTCTGTTACTGCTAGGCTAGAGTGGGTGACTGACTGACTCTGTTACTGCTAGGCTACAGTGGGTGACTGTCTCTGTTACTGCTAGGCTACAGTGGGATACTGAGTGACTCTGTTACTGCTAGGCTACAGTGGGTGACTGAGTGACTGTTACTGTTGGGCTACAGTGGGTGACTGAGTGACTGTTACTGCTAGGCTACAGTGGGTGACTGACTGACTCTGTTACTGCTAGGCTACAGTGGGTGACTGAGTGACTGTTACTGCTAGGCTACAGTGGGTGACTGACTCTGTTACTGCTAGGCTACAGTGGGTGACTTATTGATTCTGTTACTGCTAGGCTACAGTGGGTGACTGACTGACTCTGTTACTGCTAGGCTACAGTGGGTGACTGACTCTGTTACTACTAGGCTACAGTGGGTGACTGACTCTGTTACTACTAGGCTACAGTGGGTGACTGAGTGACTGTTACTGCGAGGCTACATTGGGTGACTGACTCTGTTACTGCTAGGCTACAGTGGGTGACTGACTGACTCTGTTACTGCTAGGCTACAGTGGGTGACTGAGTGACACTGTTACTGCTAGGCTACAGTGGGTGACTGAGTGACTGTTACTGCTAGGCTACAGTGGGTGACTGACTGACCTGTTACTGCTAGGCTACAGTGGGTGACTGACTCTGTTACTGCTAGGCTACAGTGGGTGACTGACTGACTCTGTTACTGCTAGGCTACAGTGGGTGACTGACTGACTCTGTTACTGCTAGGCTACAGTGGGTGACTGACTCTGTTACTGCTAGGCTACAGTGGGTGACTGAGTGACACTGTTACTGCTAGGCTACAGTGGGTGACTGACTGACTCTGTTACTGCTAGGCTACAGTGGGTGACTGACTCTGTTACTGCTAGGCTACAGTGGGTGACTGAGTGACTGTTACTGCTAGGCTACAGTGGGTGACTGACTGACTCTGTTACTGCTAGGCTACAGTGGGTGACTGACTGACTCTGTTACTGCTAGGCTACAGTGGGTGACTGACTCTGTTACTGCTAGGCTACAGTGGGTGACTGACTCAGTTAATAGTAGGCTACATTGGGTGACTGAGTGACTGTTAATGCTAGTCTACAGTGGGTGACTGACTGACTCTGTTACTGCTAGGCTACAGTGGGTGACTGACTGACTCTGTTACTGCTAGGCTACAGTGGGTGACTGAATGACTCTGTTACTGCTAGGCTACAGTGGGTGACTGACTGACTCTGTTACTGCTAGGCTACAGTGGGTGACTGAGTGACTCTGTTACTGCTAGGCTACAGTGGGTGACTGAGTGACTCTGTTACTGCTAGGCTACAGTGGGTGACTGACTGACTCTGTTACTGCTAGGCTACAGTGGATGACTGAGTGATTCTGTTACTGCTAGGCTACAGTGGGTGACTGACTGACTCTGTTACTGCAAGGCTACAGTGGGTGACTGACTCTGTTACTGCTAGGCTACAGTGGGTGACTGACTCAGTTAATGTAGGCTACAGTGGGTGACTGAGTGACTGTTAATGCTAGGCTACAGTGGGTGACTGACTGACTCTGTTACTGCTAGGCTACAGTGGGTGACTGAATGAATCTGTTACTGCTAGGCTACAGTGGGTGACTGAGTGACTCTGTTACTGCTAGGCTACAGTGGGTGACTGACTGACTCTGTTACTGCTAGGCTACAGTGGGTGACTGAGTGATTCTGTTACTGCTAGGCTACAGTGGGTGACTGAACTGTTACTGCTGGCTACAGTGGGTGACTGAGTCTGTTACTGCTAGGCTACAGTGGGTGACTGACTCTGTTACTGCTAGGCTAGAGTGGGTGACTGACTGACTCTGTTACTGCTAGGCTACAGTGGGTGACTGCTCTGTTACTGCTAGGCTACAGTGGGATACTGAGTGATTCTGTTACTGCTAGGCTACAGTGGGTGACTGACTGCTGTTACTGCTAGGCTACAGTGGGTGACTGACTCTGTTACTGCTAGGCTACAGTGGGTGACTGACTGACTCTGTTACTGCTAGGCTACAGTGGGTGACTGACTGACTCTGTTACTGCTAGGCTACAGTGGGTGACTGACTGACTCTGTTACTGCTAGGCTACAGTGGGTGACTGACTCTGTTACTGCTAGGCTACAGTGGGTGACTGAGTGACTGTTACTGCTAGGCTACAGTGGGTGACTGACTGACTCTGTTACTGCTAGGCTACAGTGGGTGACTGACTGACTCTGTTACTGCAAGGCTACAGTGGGTGACTGACTCTGTTACTGCTAGGCTACAGTGGGTGACTGACTCTGTTACTGCTAGGCTACAGTGGGTGACTGACTCAGTTAATAGTAGGCTACATTGGATGACTGAGTGACTGTTAATGCTAGGCTACAGTGGGTGACTGACTGACTCTGTTACTGCTAGGCTACAGTGGGTGACTGAATGACTCTGTTACTGCTAGGCTACAGTGGGTGACTGAATGACTCTGTTACTGCTAGGCTACAGTGGGTGACTGACTGACTGTTACTGCTAGGCTACAGTGGGTGACTGAGTGACTCTGTTACTGCTAGGCTACAGTGGGTGACTGACTCTGTTACTGCTAGGCTACAGTGGGTGACTGACTCTGTTACTGCTAGGCTACAGTGGGTGACTGAGTGACACTGTTACTGCTAGGCTACAGTGGGTGACTGACTGACTCTGTTACTGCTAGGCTACAGTGGGTGACTGACTCTGTTACTGCTAGGCTACAGTGGGTGACTGAGTGATCTGTTACTGCTAGGCTACAGTGGGTGACTGACTGACTCTGTTACTGCTAGGCTACAGTGGGTGACTGACTGACTCTGTTACTGCTAGGCTACAGTGGGTGACTGACTCTGTTACTGCTAGGCTACAGTGGGTGACTGACTCTGTTACTGCTAGGCTACAGTGGGTGACTGACTCAGTTAATAGTAGGCTACATTGGGTGACTGAGTGACTGTTAATGCTAGGCTACAGTGGGTGACTGACTGACTCTGTTACTGCTAGGCTACAGTGGGTGACTGAATGAATCTGTTACTGCTAGGCTACAGTGGGTGACTGAATGACTCTGTTACTGCTAGGCTACAGTGGGTGACTGACTGACTCTGTTACTGCTAGGCTACAGTGGGTGACTGAGTGACTCTGTTACTGCTAGGCTACAGTGGGTGACTGAGTGACTCTGTTACTACTAGGCTACAGTGGGTGACTGACTGACTCTGTTACTGCTAGGCTACAGTGGATGACTGAGTGATTCTGTTACTGCTAGGCTACAGTGGGTGACTGACTCTGTTACTGCTAGGCTACAGTGGGTGACTGACTCAGTTAATAGTAGGCTACATTGGATGACTGAGTGACTGTTAATGCTAGTCTACAGTGGGTGACTGACTGACTCTGTTACTGCTAGGCTACAGTGGGTGACTGACTCTGTTACTGCTAGGCTATAGTGGGATACTGAGTGACTCTGTTACTGCTAGGCTACAGTGGGTGACTGAGTGACTGTTACTGTTGGGCTACAGTGGGTGACTGAGTGACTGTTACTGCTAGGCTACAGTGGGTGACTGACTGACTCTGTTACTGCTAAGCTACAGTGGGTGACTGAGTGACTGTTACTGTTGGGCTACAGTGGGTGACTGACTGACTCTGTTACTGCTAGGCTACAGTGGGTGACTGACTGACTCTGTTACTGCTAGGCTACAGTGGGTGACTGACTCTGTTACTGCTAGGCTACAGTGGGTGACTTATTGATTCTGTTACTACTAGGCTACAGTGGGTGACTGAATGACTCTGTTACTGCTAGGCTACAGTGGGTGACTGACTGACTCTGTTACTGCTAGGCTACAGTGGATGACTGAGTGACTCTGTTACTGCTAGGCTACAGTGGGTGACTGAGTGACTCTGTTACTACTAGGCTACAGTGGGTGACTGACTGACTCTGTTACTGCTAGGCTACAGTGGATGACTGAGTGATTCTGTTACTGCTAGGCTACAGTGGGTGACTGACTCTGTTACTGCTAGGCTACAGTGGGTGACTGACTCAGTTAATAGTAGGCTACATTGGATGACTGAGTGACTGTTAATGCTAGTCTACAGTGGATGACTGACTGACTCTGTTACTGCTAGGCTACAGTGGGTGACTGAATGACTCTGTTACTGCTAGGCTACAGTGGATGACTGAGCAACTCTGTTACTGCTAGGCTACAGTGGGTGACTGACTGATTCTGTTACTGCTAGGCTACAGTGGGTGACTGACTCTGTTACTGCTAGGCTACAGTGGGTGACTTATTGATTCTGTTACTGCTAGGCTACAGTGGGTGACTGACTGACTCTGTTACTGCTAGGCTACAGTGGGTGACTGACTCTGTTACTGCTAGGCTACAGTGGGTGACTGAGTGACTGTTACTGCGAGGCTACATTGGGTGACTGACTCTGTTACTGCTAGGCTACAGTGGGTGTCTGACTCTGTTACTGCTAGGCTACAGTGGGTGACTGAGTGACTATTACTGCTAGGCTACAGTGGGTGACTGATCTGTTACTACAAGGCTACAGTGGGTGACTGACTCTGTTACTACAAGGCTACAGTGGGTGACTGACTGACTCTGTTACTGCTAGGCTACAGTGGGTGACTGACTCTGTTACTGCTAGGCTACAGTGGGTGACTGAGTGACTCTGTTACTGCTAGGCTACAGTGGGTGACTGAGTGACTCTGTTACTGCTAGGCTACAGTGGGTGACTGACTGACTCTGTTACTGCTAGGCTACAGTGGGTGACTGAGTGATTCTGTTACTGCTAGGCTACAGTGGGTGACTGACTGATTCTGTTACTGCTAGGCTATAGTGGGTGACTGACTCTGTTACTGCTAGGCTACAGTGGGTGACTGACTGACTCTGTTACTGCTAGGCTACAGTGGGTGACTGAGTGACTCTGTTACTGCTAGGCTAGAGTGGGTGACTGACTGACTCTGTTACTGCTAGGCTACAGTGGGTGACTGTCTCTGTTACTGCTAGGCTATAGTGGGATACTGAGTGACTCTGTTACTGCTAGGCTACAGTGGGTGACTGAGTGACTGTTACTGTTGGGCTACAGTGGGTGACTGAGTGACTGTTACTGCTAGGCTACAGTGGGCTGACTGACTCTGTTACTGCTAGGCTACAGTGGGTGACTTATTGATTCTGTTACTGCTAGGCTACAGTGGGTGACTGACTGACTCTGTTACTGCTAGGCTACAGTGGGTGACTGACTCTGTTACTGCTAGGCTACAGTGGGTGACTGACTCTGTTACTGCTAGGCTACAGTGGGTGACTGAGTTACTGTTACTGCGAGGCTACATTGGGTGACTGACTCTGTTACTGCTAGGCTACAGTGGGTGACTGACTCTGTTACTGCTAGGCTATAGTGGGATACTGTCTCTGTTATTGCTAGGCTACAGTGGGAGACTGAGTGACTCTGTTACTGCTAGGCTACAGTGGGTGACTGACTGACTCTGTTACTGCTAGGCTACAGTTGGTGACTGACTCTGTTACTGCTAGGCTACAGTGGGTGACTGAGTGACACTGTTACTGCTAGGCTACAGTGGGTGACTGACTGACTCTGTTACTGCTAGGCTACAGTGGGTGACTGACTGACTCTGTTACTGCTAGGCTACAGTGGGTGACTGACTCTGTTACTGCTAGGCTACAGTGGGTGACTGAGTGACTGTTACTGCTAGGCTACAGTGGGTGACTGACTGACTCTGTTACTGCTAGGCTACAGTGGGTGACTGACTCTGTTACTACTAGGCTACAGTGGGTGACTGACTCTGTTACTACTAGGCTAGAGTGGGTGACTGACTCTGTTACTACAAGGCTACAGTGGGTGACTGACTCTGTTACTGCTAGGCTACAGTGGGTGACTGAGTGACTGTTACTGCTAGGCTAGAGTGGGTGACTGACTGACTCTGTTACTGCAAGGCTACAGTGGGTGACTGACTGACTCTGTTACTGCTAGGCTACAGTGGGTGACTGACTCAGTTAATATTAGGCTACATTGGATGACTGAGTGACTGTTAATGCTAGTCTACAGTGGATGACTGACTCTGTTACTGCTAGGCTACAGTGGGTGACTGACTGACTCTGTTACTGCTAGGCTACAGTGGGTGACTGACTGACTCTGTTACTGCTAGGCTACAGTGGGTGACTGACTGACTCTGTTACTGCTAGGCTACAGTGGATGACTGAGTGACTCTGTTACTGCTAGGCTACAGTGGGTGACTGACTGACTCTGTTACTGCTAGGCTACAGTGGATGACTGAGTGACTCTGTTACTGCTAGGCTACAGTGGGTGACTGACTCTGTTACTGCTAGGCTACAGTGGGTGACTGACTGACTCTGTTACTGCTAGGCTACAGTGGGTGACTGACTGACTCTGTTACTGCTAGGCTACAGTGGGTGACTGACTGACTCTGTTACTGCTAGGCTACAGTGGGTGACTGACTGACTCTGTTACTGCTAGGCTACAGTGGGTGACTGACTCTGTTACTACTAGGCTACAGTGGGTGACTGACTCTGTTACTACTAGGCTACAGTGGGTGACTGAGTGACTGTTACTGCGAGGCTAAATTGGGTGACTGACTGTTACTACTAGGCTACAGTGGGTGACTGAGTGACTGTTACTGTTGGGCTACAGTAGGTGACTGAGTGACTGTTACTGCTATGCTACAGTGGGTGACTGACTGACTCTGTTACTGCTAGGCTACAGTGGGTGACAGACTCTGTTACTGCTAGGCTACAGTGGGTGACTGAGTGACTCTGTTACTGCTAGGCTACAGTGGGTGACTGACTGACTCTGTTACTGCTAGGCTACACTGGGTGACTGACTGTTACAACTAGGCTACAGTGGGTGACTGAGTGACTGTTACTGCTAGGCTACAGTGGGTGACTGACTGACTATGTTACTGCTAGGCTACAGTGGGTGACTGACTGACTCGGTTACTGCAAGGCTACAGTGGGTGACTGACTCTGTTACTGCTAGGCTACAGTGGGTGACTGACTCAGTTAATAGTAGGCTACATTGGATGACTGAGTGACTGTTAATGCTAGTCTACAGTGGATGACTGACTGACTCTGTTACTGCTAGGCTACAGTGGGTGACTGACTGACTCTGTTACTACTAGGCTACAGTGGGTGACTGAGTGACTCTGTTACTGCTAGGCTAGAGTGGGTGATTGACTGACTCTGTTACTGCTAGGCTACAGTGGGTGACTGACTGACTCTGTTACTGCTAGGCTACAGTGGGTGACTGAGTGACTGTTACTGCTAGGCTACAGTGGGTGACTGACTGACTCTGTTACTGCTAGGCTACACTGGGTGACTGACTGTTACAACTAGGCTACAGTGGGTGACTGACTGTTACTGCATGGCTACAGTGGGTGACTGACTGACTCTGTTACTGCTAGGCTACAGTGGGTGACTGACTGACTCTGTTACTACTAGGCTACAGTTGGTGACTGACTCTGTTACTGCTAGGCTACAGTGGGTGACTGACTCTGTTACTGCTAGGCTACAGTGGGTGACTGAGTGACACTGTTACTGCTAGGCTACAGTGGGTGACTGACTGACTCTGTTACTGCTAGGCTACAGTGGGTGACTGACTGTTACTGCTAGGCTACAGTGGGTGACTGAGTGACTCTGTTACTGCAAGGCTACAGTGGGTGACTGACTCTGTTACTGCTAGGCTACAGTGGGTGACTGACTCAGTTAATAGTAGGCTACATTGGATGACTGAGTGACTGTTAATGCTAGTCTACAGTGGATGACTGACTGACTCTGTTACTGCTAGGCTACAGTGGGTGACTGAATGAATCTGTTACTGCTAGGCTACAGTGGGTGACTGAATGACTCTGTTACTGCTAGGCTACAGTGGATGACTGAGTGATTCTGTTACTGCTAGGCTACAGTGGGTGACTGACTGATTCTGTTACTGCTAGGCTATAGTGGGTGACTGACTCTGTTACTGCTAGGCTACAGTGGGTGACTGACTGACTCTGTTACTACTAGGCTACAGTGGGTGACTGAGTGACTCTGTTACTGCTAGGCTAGAGTGGGTGACTGACTGACTCTGTTACTGCTAGGCTACAGTGGGTGACTGTCTCTGTTACTGCTAGGCTACAGTGGGATACTGAGTGACTCTGTTACTGCTAGGCTACAGTGGGTGACTGAGTGACTGTTACTGTTGGGCTACAGTGGGTGACTGAGTGACTGTTACTGCTAGGCTACAGTGGGTGACTGACTGACTCTGTTACTGCTAGGCTACAGTGGGTGACTGAGTGACTGTTACTGCTAGGCTACAGTGGGTGACTGACTCTGTTACTGCTAGGCTACAGTGGGTGACTTATTGATTCTGTTACTACTAGGCTACAGTGGGTGACTGACTGACTCTGTTACTGCTAGGCTACAGTGGGTGACTGACTCTGTTACTACTAGGCTACAGTGGGTGACTGACTCTGTTACTACTAGGCTACAGTGGGTGACTGAGTGACTGTTACTGCGAGGCTACATTGGATGACTGACTCTGTTACTGCTAGGCTATAGTGGGATACTGAGTGACTCTGTTACTGCTAGGCTACAGTGGGTGACTGAGTGACACTGTTACTGCTAGGCTACAGTGGGTGACTGAGTGACTATTACTGCTAGGCTACAGTGGGTGACTGACTCTGTTACTACAAGGCCACAGTGGGTGACTGACTCTGTTACTGCATGGCTACAGTGGGTGACTGACTGACTCTGTTACTGCTAGGCTACAGTGGGTGACTGACTGACTCTGTTACTGCTAGGCTACAGTGGGTGACTGACTGACTCTGTTACTACTAGGCTACAGTTGGTGACTGACTCTGTTACTGCTAGGCTACAGTGGGTGACTGACTCTGTTACTGCTAGGCTACAGTGGGTGACTGAGTGACACTGTTACTGCTAGGCTACAGTGGGTGACTGACTGACTCTGTTACTGCTAGGCTACAGTGGGTGACTGACTCTGTTACTGCTAGGCTACAGTGGGTGACTGAGTGACTGTTACTGCTAGGCTACAGTGGGTGACTGACTGACTCTGTTACTGCTAGGCTACAGTGGGTGACTGACTGACTCTGTTACTGCTAGGCTACAGTGGGTGACTGACTCTGTTACTGCTAGGCTACAGTGGGTGACTGACTCAGTTAATAGTAGGCTACATTGGATGACTGAGTGACTGTTAATGCTAGTCTACAGTGGATGACTGACTGACTCTGTTACTGCTAGGCTACAGTGGGTGACTGAATGACTCTGTTACTGCTAGGCTACAGTGGGTGACTGAATGACTCTGTTACTGCTAGGCTACAGTGGGTGACTGACTGACTCTGTTACTGCTAGGCTACAGTGGATGACTGAGTGACTCTGTTACTGCTAGGCTACAGTGGGTGACTGAGTGACTCTGTTACTACTAGGCTACAGTGGGTGACTGACTGACTCTGTTACTGCTAGGCTACAGTGGGTGACTGAGTGACTCTGTTACTGCTAGGCTACAGTGGGTGACTGACTGACTCTGTTACTGCAAGGCTACAGTGGGTGACTGACTCTGTTACTGCTAGGCTACAGTGGGTGACTGACTCAGTTAATAGTAGGCTACAGTGGATGACTGAGTGACTGTTAATGCTAGTCTACAGTGGATGACTGACTGACTCTGTTACTGCTAGGCTACAGTGGGTGACTGAATGAATCTGTTACTGCTAGGCTACAGTGGGTGACTGAGTGACTCTGTTACTGCTAGGCTACAGTGGGTGACTGACTGACTCTGTTACTGCTAGGCTACAGTGGATGACTGAGTGATTCTGTTACTGCTAGGCTGCAGTGGGTGACTGACTCTGTTACTGCTAGGCTATAGTGGGTGACTGACTCTGTTACTGCTAGGCTAGAGTGGGTGACTGACTGACTCTGTTACTGCTAGGCTACAGTGGGTGACTGTCTCTGTTACTGCTAGGCTATAGTGGGATACTGAGTGACTCTGTTACTGCTAGGCTACAGTGGGTGACTGACTGTTACTGCATGGCTACAGTGGGTGACTGACTGTTACTGCATGGCTACAGTGGGTGACTGACTGACTCTGTTACTGCTAGGCTACAGTGGGTGACTGACTGACTCTGTTACTACTAGGCTACAGTTGGTGACTGACTGACTCTGTTACTGCTAGGCTACAGTGGGTGACTGACTCTGTTACTGCTAGGCTACAGTGGGTGACTGAGTGACTGTTACTGCTAGGCTACAGTGGGTGACTGACTGACTCTGTTACTGCTAGGCTACAGTGGGTGACTGACTGACTCTGTTACTGCAAGGCTACAGTGGGTGACTGACTCTGTTACTGCTAGGCTACAGTGGGTGACTGACTCTGTTACTGCTAGGCTACAGTGGGTGACTGACTCAGTTAATAGTAGGCTACATTGGATGACTGAGTGACTGTTAATGCTAGTCTACAGTGGATGACTGACTGACTCTGTTACTGCTAGGCTACAGTGGGTGACTGAATGAATCTGTTACTGCTAGGCTACAGTGGGTGACTGAATGACTCTGTTACTGCTAGGCTACAGTGGGTGACTGACTGACTGTTACTGCTAGGCTACAGTGGATGACTGAGTGATTCTGTTACTACTAGGCTACAGTTGGTGACTGACTCTGTTACTGCTAGGCTACAGTGGGTGACTGACTCTGTTACTGCTAGGCTACAGTGGGTGACTGAGTGACACTGTTACTGCTAGGCTACAGTGGGTGACTGACTGACTCTGTTACTGCTAGGCTACAGTGGGTGACTGACTCTGTTACTGCTAGGCTACAGTGGGTGACTGAGTGACTGTTACTGCTAGGCTACAGTGGGTGACTGACTGACTCTGTTACTGCTAGGCTACAGTGGGTGACTGACTGACTCTGTTACTGCAAGGCTACAGTGGGTGACTGACTCTGTTACTGCTAGGCTACAGTGGGTGACTGACTCTGTTACTGCTAGGCTACAGTGGGTGACTGACTCAGTTAATAGTAGGCTACATTGGATGACTGAGTGACTGTTAATGCTAGTCTACAGTGGATGACTGACTGACTCTGTTACTGCTAGGCTACAGTGGGTGACTGAATGAATCTGTTACTGCTAGGCTACAGTGGGTGACTGAATGACTCTGTTACTGCTAGGCTACAGTGGGTGACTGACTGACTGTTACTGCTAGGCTACAGTGGGTGACTGAGTGACTCTGTTACTACTAGGCTACAGTGGGTGACTGAGTGACTCTGTTACTGCTAGGCTACAGTGGGTGACTGACTGACTCTGTTACTGCTAGGCTACAGTGGATGACTGAGTGATTCTGTTACTGCTAGGCTACAGTGGGTGACTGACTCTGTTACTGCTAGGCTACAGTGGGTGACTGACTCTGTTAATAGTAGGCTACAGTGGGTGACTGAGTGACTGTTAATGCTAGGCTACAGTGGGTGACTGAGTGACTCTGTTACTGCTAGGCTACAGTGGGTGACTGACTCTGTTACTGCTAGGCTACAGTGGGTACTGAGTGACTCTGTTACTGCTAGGCTACAGTGGGTGACTGAGTGACTGTTACTGTTGGGCTACAGTGGGTGACTGAGTGACTCTGTTACTGCTAGGCTACAGTGGGTGACTGACTGACTCTGTTACTGCTAGGCTACAGTGGGTGACTGAGTGACTCTGTTACTGTTGGGCTACAGTGGGTGACTGACTGACTCTGTTACTGCTAGGCTACAGTGGGTGACTGACTGATTCTGTTACTGCTAGGCTACAGTGGGTGACTGACTCTGTTACTGCTAGGCTACAGTGGGTGACTTAGTGACTCTGTTACTGCTAGGCTACAGTGGGTGACTGAATGACTCTGTTACTGCTAGGCTACAGTGGGTGACTGAGTGACTCTGTTACTGCTAGGCTACAGTGGGTGACTGAGTGACTCTGTTACTGCTAGGCTACAGTGGGTGACTGAGTGACTCTGTTACTGCTAGGCTACAGTGGGTGACTGACTGACTCTGTTACTGCTAGGCTACAGTGGGTGACTGAGTGATTCTGTTACTGCTAGGCTACAGTGGGTGACTGACTCTGTTACTGCTAGGCTACAGTGGGTGACTGACTCAGTTAATAGTAGGCTACATTGGATGACTGAGTGACTGTTAATGCTAGTCTACAGTGGATGACTGACTGACTCTGTTACTGCTAGGCTACAGTGGGTGACTGAATGAATCTGTTACTGCTAGGCTACAGTGGATGACTGAGCAATTCTGTTACTGCTAGGCTACAGTGGGTGACTGACTGATTCTGTTACTGCTAGGCTACAGTGGGTGACTGACTCTGTTACTGCTAGGCTACAGTGGGTGACTTATTGATTCTGTTACTACTAGGCTACAGTGGGTGACTGACTGACTCTGTTACTGCTAGGCTACAGTGGGTGACTGACTCTGTTACTACTAGGCTACAGTGGGTGACTGAGTGACTGTTACTGCGAGGCTACATTGGATGACTGACTCTGTTACTGCTAGGCTACAGTGGGTGTCTGACTCTGTTACTGCTAGGCTACAGTGGGTGACTGAGTGACTATTACTGCTAGGCTACAGTGGGTGACTGACTGTTACTACAAGGCTACAGTGGGTGACTGACTCTGTTACTACAAGGCTACAGTGGGTGACTGACTGACTCTGTTACTGCTAGGCTACAGTGGGTGACTGTCTCTGTTACTGCTAGGCTACAGTGGATGACTGAGTGACTCTGTTACTGCTAGGCTACAGTGGGTGACTGAGTGACTCTGTTACTACTAGGCTACAGTGGGTGACTGACTGACTCTGTTACTGCTAGGCTACAGTGGATGACTAAGTGATTCTGTTACTGCTAGGCTACAGTGGGTGACTGACTGATTCTGTTACTGCTAGGCTATAGTGGGTGACTGACTCTGTTACTGCTAGGCTAGAGTGGGTGACTGACTGACTCTGTTACTGCTAGGCTACAGTGGGTGACTGAGTGACTCTGTTACTGCTAGGCTAGAGTGGGTGACTGACTGACTCTGTTACTGCTAGGCTACAGTGGGTGACTGTCTCTGTTACTGCTAGGCTATAGTGGGATACTGAGTGACTCTGTTACTGCTAGGCTACAGTGGGTGACTGAGTGACTGTTACTGTTGGGCTACAGTGGGTGACTGAGTGACTGTTACTGCTAGGCTACAGTTGGTGACTGACTCTGTTACTGCTAGGCTACAGTGGGTGACTTATTGATTCTGTTACTACTAGGCTACAGTGGGTGACTGACTGACTCTGTTACTGCTAGGCTACAGTGGGTGACTGACTCTGTTACTACTAGGCTACAGTGGGTGACTGACTCTGTTACTACTAGGCTACAGTGGGTGACTGAGTTACTGTTACTGCGAGGCTACATTGGATGACTGACTCTGTTACTGCTAGGCTACAGAGGGTGTCTGACTCTGTTACTGCTAGGCTATAGTGGGATACTGTCTCTGTTATTGCTAGGCTATAGTGGGATACTGAGTGACTCTGTTACTGCTAGGCTACAGTGGGTGACTGACTGACTCTGTTACTACTAGGCTACAGTTGGTGACTGACTCTGTTACTGCTAGGCTACAGTGGGTGACTGAGTGACACTGTTACTGCTAGGCTACAGTGGGTGACTGACTGACTCTGTTACTGCTAGGCTACAGTGGGTGACTGACTGACTCTGTTACTGCTAGGCTACAGTGGGTGACTGACTCTGTTACTGCTAGGCTACAGTGGGTGAGTGAGTGACTGTTACTGCTAGGCTACAGTGGGTGACTGACTGACTCTGTTACTGCTAGGCTACAGTGGGTGACTGACTCTGTTACTACTAGGCTACAGTGGGTGACTGACTCTGTTACTACAAGGCAGAGTGGGTGACTGACTCTGTTACTACAAGGCTACAGTGGGTGACTGACTCTGTTACTGCTAGGCTACAGTGGGTGACTGAGTGACTGTTACTGCTAGGCTAGAGTGGGTGACTGACTGACTCTGTTACTGCAAGGCTACAGTGGGTGACTGACTGACTCTGTTACTGCAAGGCTACAGTGGGTGACTGACTCAGTTAATATTAGGCTACATTGGATGACTGAGTGACTGTTAATGCTAGTCTACAGTGGATGACTGACTCTGTTACTGCTAGGCTACAGTGGGTGACTGACTGACTCTGTTACTGCTAGGCTACAGTGGGTGACTGACTGACTCTGTTACTGCTAGGCTACAGTGGGTGACTGACTGACTCTGTTACTGCTAGGCTACAGTGGGTGACTGAGTGACTCTGTTACTGCTAGGCTACAGTGGGTGACTGACTGACTCTGTTACTGCTAGGCTACAGTGGATGACTGAGTGACTCTGTTACTGCTAGGCTACAGTGGGTGACTGAGTGACTCTGTTACTGCTAGGCTACAGTGGGTGACTGACTGATTCTGTTACTGCTAGGCTATAGTGGGTGACTGACTCTGTTACTGCTAGGCTAGAGTGGGTGACTGAGTGACTCTGTTACTGCTAGGCTACAGTGGGTGACTGAGTGACTCTGTTACTACTAGGCTACAGTGGGTGACTGACTGACTCTGTTACTGCTAGGCTACAGTGGATGACTGAGTGATTCTGTTACTGCTAGGCTACAGTGGGTGACTGAGTGACTCTGTTACTGCTAGGCTACAGTGGGTGACTGACTGATTCTGTTACTGCTAGGCTATAGTGGGTGACTGACTCTGTTACTGCTAGGCTACAGTGGGTGACTGACTGTCTCTGTTACTGCTAGGCTATAGTGGGATACTGAGTGACTCTGTTACTGCTAGGCTACAGTGGGTGACTGAGTGACTGTTACTGTTGGGCTACAGTGGGTGACTGAGTGACTGTTACTGCTAGGCTACAGTGGGTGACTGACTGACTCTGTTACTGCTAAGCTACAGTGGGTGACTGAGTGACTGTTACTGCTAGGCTATAGTGGGATACTGAGTGACTCTGTTACTGCTAGGCTACAGTGGGTGACTGAGTGACTGTTACTGTTGGGCTACAGTGGGTGACTGAGTGACTGTTACTGCTAGGCTACAGTGGGTGACTGACTGACTCTGTTACTGCTAAGCTACAGTGGGTGACTGACTGACTCTGTTACTGTTGGGCTACAGTGGGTGACTGACTGACTCTGTTACTGCTAGGCTACAGTGGGTGACTGACTCTGTTACTACTAGGCTACAGTGGGTGACTGACTCTGTTACTACTAGGCTACAGTGGGTGACTGACTCTGTTACTACTAGGCTACAGTGGGTGACTGAGTTACTGTTACTGCGAGGCTACATTGGATGACTGACTCTGTTACTGCTAGGCTACAGTGGGTGTCTGACTCTGTTACTGCTAGGCTATAGTGGGATACTGTCTCTGTTACTGCTAGGCTATAGTGGGATACTGAGTGACTCTGTTACTGCTAGGCTACAGTGGGTGACTGAGTGACTGTTACTGTTGGGCTACAGTGGGTGACTGAGTGACTGTTACTGCTAGGCTACAGTGGGTGACTGACTGACTCTGTTACTGCTAAGCTACAGTGGGTGACTGTCTCTGTTACTGCTAGGCTATAGTGGGATACTGAGTGACTCTGTTACTGCTAGGCTACAGTGGGTGACTGAGTGACTGTTACTGTTGGGCTACAGTGGGTGACTGAATGACTGTTACTGCTAGGCTACAGTGGGTGACTGACTGACTCTGTTACTGCTAAGCTACAGTGGGTGACAGAGTGACTGTTACTGTTGGGCTACAGTGGGTGACTGACTGACTCTGTTACTGCTAGGCTACAGTGGGTGACTGACTCTGTTACTGCTAGGCTACAGTGGGTGACTGACTGTTACTACTAGGCTACAGTGGGTGACTGACTCTGTTACTGCTAGGCTACAGTGGGTGACTGACTGACTCTGTTACTGCTAAGCTACAGTGGCTGACTGAGTGACTGTTACTGCTAGGCTACAGTGGGTGACTGACTGACTCTGTTACTGCTAGGCTACACTGGGTGACTGACTGTTACAGCATGACTACAGTGGGTGACTGACTGACTCTGTTACTGCTAGGCTACAGTGGGTGACTGAGTGACACTGTTACTGCTAGGCTACAGTGGGTGACTGACTGACTCTGTTACTGCTAGGCTACAGTGGGTGACTGACTCTGTTACTGCTAGGCTACAGTGGGTGAGTGAGTGACTGTTACTGCTAGGCTACAGTGGGTGACTGACTGACTCTGTTACTGCTAGGCTACAGTGGGTGACTGAGTGACACTGTTACTGCTAGGCTACAGTGGGTGACTGACTGACTCTGTTACTGCTAGGCTACAGTGGGTGACTGACTCTGTTACTACTAGGCTACAGTGGGTGACTGACTCTGTTACTACTAGGCTACAGTGGGTGACTGAGTGACTGTTACTGCTAGGCTAGAGTGGGTGACTGACTGACTCTGTTACTGCTAGGCTACAGTGGGTGACTGACTGACTCTGTTACTGCTAGGCTACAGTGGGTGACTGACTGACTCTGTTACTGCAAGGCTACAGTGGGTGACTGACTCAGTTAATAGTAGGCTACATTGGATGACTGAGTGACTGTTAATGCTAGTCTACAGTGGATGACTGACTCTGTTACTGCTAGGCTACAGTGGGTGACTGACTGACTCTGTTACTGCTAGGCTACAGTGGGTGACTGACTGACTGTTACTGCTAGGCTACAGTGGATGACAGAGTGACTCTGTTACTGCTAGGCTACAGTGGGTGACTGACTGACTCTGTTACTGCTAGGCTACAGTGGGTGACTGAGTGACTCTGTTACTGCTAGGCTACAGTGGGTGACTGAGTGATTCTGTTACTGCTAGGCTACAGTGGGTGACTGACTCTGTTACTGCTAGGCTATAGTGGGTGACTGACTCTGTTACTGCTAGGCTACAGTGGGTGACTGAGTGACTCTGTTACTACTAGGCTACAGTGGGTGACTGACTGACTCTGTTACTGCTAGGCTACAGTGGATGACTGAGTGATTCTGTTACTGCTAGGCTACAGTGGGTGACTGAGTGACTCTGTTACTGCTAGGCTACAGTGGGTGACTGACTGTACTGCTAGGCTATAGTGGGTGACTGACTCTGTTACTGCTAGGCTAGAGTGGGTGACTGACTGACTCTGTTACTGCTAGGCTACAGTGGGTGACTGACTGACTCTGTTACTACTAGGCTACAGTGGGTGACTGAGTGACTCTGTTACTGCTAGGCTACAGTGGGTGACTGTCTCTGTTACTGCTAGGCTATAGTGGGATACTGAGTGACTCTGTTACTGCTAGGCTACAGTGGGTGACTGAGTGACTGTTACTGTTGGGCTACAGTGGGTGACTGAGTGACTGTTACTGCTAGGCTACAGTGGGTGACTGACTGACTCTGTTACTGCTAAGCTACAGTGGGTGACTGAGTGACTGTTACTGCTAGGCTATAGTGGGATACTGAGTGACTCTGTTACTGCTAGGCTACAGTGGGTGACTGAGTGACTGTTACTGTTGGGGTACAGTGGGTGACTGAGTGACTGTTACTGCTAGGCTACAGTGGGTGACTGACTGACTCTGTTACTGCTAGGCTACAGTGGGTGACTGAGTGACTCTGTTACTGCAAGGCTACAGTGGGTGCTGACTGACTCTGTTAATGGTAGGCTACAGTGGGTGACTGAGTGACTGTTAATGCTAGGCTACAGTGGGTGACTGACTCTGTTACTGCTAGGCTACAGTGGGTGACTGAGTGACTCTGTTACTGCTAGGCTACAGTGGGTGACTGACTGACTCTGTTACTGCTAGGCTACAGTGGGTGACTGACCTGTTACTGCTAGGCTACAGTGGGTGACTGACTCTGTTACTGCTAGGCTACAGTGGGTGACTGAGTGATTCTGTTACTGCTAGGCTACAGTGGGTGACTGACTCTGTTACTGCTAGGCTACAGTGGATGACTGAGTGATTCTGTTACTGCTAGGCTACAGTGGGTGACTGAGTGACTCTGTTACTGCTAGGCTACAGTGGGTGACTGAGTGACTCTGTTACTGCTAGGCTACAGTGGGTGACTGACTCTGTTACTGCTAGGCTACAGTGGGTGACTGAGTGACTCTGTTACTGCTAGGCTACAGTGGGTGACTGACTGACTCTGTTACTGCTAGGCTACAGTGGGTGACTGAGTGACTCTGTTACTGCTAGGCTACAGTGGGTGACTGACTGATTCTGTTACTGCTAGGCTAGAGTGGGTGACTGACTCTGTTACTGCTAGGCTAGAGTGGGTGACTGAGTGACTCTGTTACTGCTAGGCTACAGTGGGTGACTGAGTGACTCTGTTACTACTAGGCTACAGTGGGTGACTGACTGACTCTGTTACTGCTAGGCTACAGTGGATGACTGAGTGATTCTGTTACTGCTAGGCTACAGTGGGTGACTGAGTGACTCTGTTACTGCTAGGCTACAGTGGGTGACTGACTGATTCTGTTACTGCTAGGCTATAGTGGGTGACTGACTCTGTTACTGCTAGGCTAGAGTGGGTGACTGACTGACTCTGTTACTGCTAGGCTACAGTGGGTGACTGACTGACTCTGTTACTACTAGGCTACAGTGGGTGACTGAGTGACTCTGTTACTGCTAGGCTACAGTGGGTGACTGTCTCTGTTACTGCTAGGCTATAGTGGGATACTGAGTGACTCTGTTACTGCTAGGCTACAGTGGGTGACTGAGTGACTGTTACTGTTGGGCTACAGTGGGTGACTGAGTGACTGTTACTGCTAGGCTACAGTGGGTGGCTGACTGACTCTGTTACTGCTAAGCTACAGTGGGTGACTGAGTGACTGTTACTGTTGGGCTACAGTGGGTGACTGACTGACTCTGTTACTGCTAGGCTACAGTGGGTGACTGACTCTGTTACTGCTAGGCTACAGTGGGTGACTTATTGATTCTGTTACTACTAGGCTACAGTGGGTGACTGACTGACTCTGTTACTACTAGGCTACAGTGGGTGACTGACTGACTCTGTTACTGCTAGGCTACAGTGGGTGACTGACTCTGTTACTACTAGGCTACAGTGGGTGACTGACTCTGTTACTACTAGGCTACAGTGGGTGACTGAGTTACTGTTACTGCGAGGCTACATTGGATGACTGACTCTGTTACTGCTAGGCTACAGTGGGTGTCTGACTCTGTTACTGCTAGGCTACAATGGGTGGCTGACTGACTCTGTTACTGCTATGCTACAGTGGGTGACTGAGTGACTATTACTGCTAGGCTACAGTGGGTGACTGACTGTTACTACTAGGCTACAGTGGGTGACTGACTCTGTTACTGCTAGGCTACAGTGGGTGACTGAGTGACTGTTACTGCTAGGCTACAGTGGGTGACTGACTCTGTTACTGCTAGGCTACAGTGGGTGACTGAGTGACTGTTACTGCTAGGCTACAGTGGGTGACTGACTGTTACAGCATGACTACAGTGGGTGACTGACTGACTCTGTTACTGCTAGGCTACAGTGGGTGACTGACTGACTCTGTTACTACTAGGCTACAGTTGGTGACTGACTCTGTTACTGCTAGGCTACAGTGGGTAACTGACTGACTCTGTTACTACTAGGCTACAGTTGGTGACTGACTCTGTTACTGCTAGGCTACAGTGGGTGACTGACTGACACTGTTACTGCTAGGCTACAGTGGGTGACTGAGTGACACTGTTACTGCTAGGCTACAGTGGGTGACTGACTGACTCTGTTACTGGTAGGCTACAGTGGGTGACTGACTCTGTTACTGCTAGGCTACAGTGGGTGACTGACTGACTCTGTTACTGCTAGGCTACAGTGGGTGACTGACTGACTCTGTTACTGCTAGGCTACAGTGGGTGACTGACTCTGTTACTACTAGGCTACAGTGGGTGACTGACTCTGTTACTACAAGGCTACAGTGGGTGACTGACTCTGTTACTACAAGGCTACAGTGGGTGACTGACTCTGTTACTGCAAGGCTACAGTGGGTGACTGAGTGACCTGTTACTGCTAGGCTAGAGTGGGTGACTGACTGACTCTGTTACTGCTAGGCTACAGTGGGTGACTGACTGACTCTGTTACTGCAAGGCTACAGTGGGTGACTGACTCAGTTAATAGTAGGCTACATTGGATGACTGAGTGACTGTTAATGCTAGTCTACAGTGGATGACTGACTCTGTTACTGCTAGGCTACAGTTGGTGACTGACTGACTCTGTTACTGCTAGGCTACAGTGGATGACTGAGTGACTCTGTTACTGCTAGGCTACAGTGGGTGACTGAGTGACTCTGTTACTGCTAGGCTATAGTGGGTGACTGACTCTGTTACTGCTAGGCTAGAGTGGGTGACTGACTGACTCTGTTACTGCTAGGCTACAGTGGGTGACTGACTGACTCTGTTACTACTAGGCTACAGTGGGTGACTGAGTGACTCTGTTACTGCTAGGCTACAGTGGGTGACTGTCTCTGTTACTGCTAGTCTATAGTGGGATACTGAGTGACTCTGTTACTGCTAGGCTACAGTGGGTGACTGAGTGACTGTTACTGTTGGGCTACAGTGGGTGACTGAGTGACTGTTACTGCTAGGCTACAGTGGGTGACTGACAGTTACAGCATGACTACAGTGGGTGACTGACTGACTCTGTTACTGCTAGGCTACAGTGGGTGACTGACTGACTCTGTTACTACTAGGCTACAGTTGGTGACTGACTCTGTTACTGCTAGGCTACAGTGGGTAACTGACTGACTCTGTTACTACTAGGCTACAGTTGGTGACTGACTCTGTTACTGCTAGGCTACAGTGGGTAACTGACTGTTACTGCTAGGCTACAGTGGGTGACTGAGTGACACTGTTACTGCTAGGCTACAGTGGGTGACTGACTGACTCTGTTACTGCTAGGCTACAGTGGGTGACTGACTCTGTTACTGCTAGGCTACAGTGGGTGAGTGAGTGACTGTTACTGCTAGGCTACAGTGGGTGACTGACTGACTCTGTTACTGCTAGGCTACAGTGGGTGACTGACTCTGTTACTACTAGGCTACAGTGGGTGACTGACTCTGTTACTACTAGGCTACAGTGGGTGACTGACTCTGTTACTACAAGGCTACAGTGGGTGACTGACTCTGTTACTACAAGGCTACAGTGGGTGACTGACTCTGTTACTGCTAGGCTACAGTGGGTGACTGAGTGACTGTTACTGCTAGGCTACAGTGGGTGACTGACTGACTCTGTTACTGCTAGGCTACAGTGGGTGACTGACTGACTCTGTTACTGCAAGGCTACAGTGGGTGACTGACTCAGTTAATAGTAGGCTACATTGGATGACTGAGTGACTGTTAATGCTAGTCTACAGTGGATGACTGACTCTGTTACTGCTAGGCTACAGTGGGTGACTGACTGACTCTGTTACTGCTAGGCTACAGTGGATGACTGAGTGACTCTGTTACTGCTAGGCTACAGTGGGTGACTGAGTGACTCTGTTACTGCTAGGCTACAGTGGGTGACTGAGTGACTCTGTTACTGCTAGGCTACAGTGGGTGACTGAGTGACTCTGTTACTGCTAGGCTATAGTGGGTGACTGACTCTGTTACTGCTAGGCTAGAGTGGGTGACTGACTGACTCTGTTACTGCTAGGCTACAGTGGGTGACTAACTGACTCTGTTACTGCTAGTCTACAGTGGGTGACTGACTGACTCTGTTACTGCTAGGCTACAGTGGGTGACTGACTGACTCTGTTACTGCTAGGCTACAGTGGGTGACTGAGTCTCTGTTACTGCTAGGCTATAGTGGGATACTGAGTGACTCTGTTACTGCTAGGCTACAGTGGGTGACTGAGTGACTGTTACTGTTGGGCTACAGTGGGTGACTGAGTGACTGTTACTGCTAGGCTACAGTGGGTGACTGACTGACTCTGTTACTGCTAAGCTACAGTGGGTGACTGAGTGACTGTTACTGCTAGGCTATAGTGGGATACTGAGTGACTCTGTTACTGCTAGGCTACAGTGGGTGACTGAGTGACTGTTACTGTTGGGCTACAGTGGGTGACTGAGTGACTGTTACTGCTAGGCTACAGTGGGTCACTGACTGACTCTGTTACTGCTAAGCTACAGTGGGTGACTGACTGACTGTTACTGTTGGGCTACAGTGGGTGACTGACTGTTACTACTAGGCTACAGTGGGTGACTGAGTTACTGTTACTGCGAGGCTACATTGGATGACTGACTCTGTTACTGCTAGGCTACAGTGGGTGACTGACTCTGTTACTGCTAGGCTACAGTGGGTGACTTATTGATTCTGTTACTACTAGGCTACAGTGGGTGACTGACTGACTCTGTTACTGCTAGGCTACAGTGGGTGACTGACTGTTACTACTAGGCTACAGTGGGTGACTGACTGTTACTACTAGGCTACAGTGGGTGACTGAGTTACTGTTACTGCGAGGCTACATTGGATGACTGACTCTGTTACTGCTAGGCTACAGTGGGTGTCTGACTCTGTTACTGCTAGGCTATAGTGGGATACTGAGTGACTCTGTTACTGCTAGGCTACAGTGGGTGACTGAGTGACTGTTACTGTTGGGCTACAGTGGGTGACTGAGTGACTGTTACTGCTAGGCTAGAGTGGGTGACTGACTCTGTTACTGCTAGGCTACAGTGGGTGACTTATTGATTCTGTTACTACTAGGCTACAGTGGGTGACTAACTGACTCTGTTACTGCTAGGCTACAGTGGGTGACTGACTCTGTTACTACTAGGCTACAGTGGGTGACTGACTCTGTTACTACTAGGCTACAGTGGGTGACTGAGTTACTGTTACTGCGAGGCTACATCGGATGACTGACTCTTTTACTGCTAGGCTACAATGGGTGGCTGACTCTTTTACTGCTAGGCTACAATGGGTGGCTGACTGACTCTGTTACTGCTAGGCTACAGTGGGTGACTGACTGACTCTGTTACTGCTAGGCTACAGTGGGTGACTGACTGTTACTACTAGGCTACAGTGGGTGACTGACTCTGTTACTGCTAGGCTACAGTGGGTGACTGACTTACCTCGTTACTGCTAGGCTACACTGGGTGACTGACTGTTACAACTAGGCTACAGTGGGTGACTGACTGTTACTGCATGGCTACAGTGGGTGACTGACTGACTCTGTTACTGCTAGGCTACAGTGGGTGACTGACTCTGTTACTACTAGGCTACAGTGGTTGACTGACTCTGTTACTACAAGGCTACAGTGGGTGACTGAGTGACTGTTACTGCTAGGCTACAGTGGGTGACTGAGTGACTGTTACTGCTAGGCTAGAGTGGGTGACTGACTGACTCTGTTACTGCTAGGCTACAGTGGGTGACTGACTGACTCTGTTACTGCTAGGCTACAGTGGGTGACTGACTCTGTTACTGCTAGGCTACAGTGGGTGACTGAGTGACTGTTACTGTTGGGCTACAGTGGGTGACTGAGTGACTGTTACTGCTAGGCTACAGTGGGTCACTGACTGACTCTGTTACTGCTAAGCTACAGTGGGTGACTGACTGACTGTTACTGTTGGGCTACAGTGGGTGACTGACTGTTACTACTAGGCTACAGTGGGTGACTGAGTTACTGTTACTGCGAGGCTACATTGGATGACTGACTCTGTTACTGCTAGGCTACAGTGGGTGACTGACTCTGTTACTGCTAGGCTACAGTGGGTGACTTATTGATTCTGTTACTACTAGGCTACAGTGGGTGACTGACTGACTCTGTTACTGCTAGGCTACAGTGGGTGACTGACTGTTACTACTAGGCTACAGTGGGTGACTGACTGTTACTACTAGGCTACAGTGGGTGACTGAGTTACTGTTACTGCGAGGCTACATTGGATGACTGACTCTGTTACTGCTAGGCTACAGTGGGTGTCTGACTCTGTTACTGCTAGGCTATAGTGGGATACTGAGTGACTCTGTTACTGCTAGGCTACAGTGGGTGACTGAGTGACTGTTACTGCTGGGCTACAGTGGGTGACTGAGTGACTGTTACTGCTAGGCTACAGTGGGTGACTGACTCTGTTACTGCTAGGCTACAGTGGGTGACTTATTGATTCTGTTACTACTAGGCTACAGTGGGTGACTAACTGACTCTGTTACTGCTAGGCTACAGTGGGTGACTGACTCTGTTACTACTAGGCTACAGTGGGTGACTGACTCTGTTACTACTAGGCTACAGTGGGTGACTGAGTTACTGTTACTGCGAGGCTACATCGGATGACTGACTCTTTTACTGCTAGGCTACAATGGGTGGCTGACTCTTTTACTGCTAGGCTACAATGGGTGGCTGACTGACTCTGTTACTGCTATGCTACAGTGGGTGACTGAGTGACTATTACTGCTAGGCTACAGTGGGTGACTGACTGTTACTACTAGGCTACAGTGGGTGACTGACTCTGTTACTGCTAGGCTACAGTGGGTGACTGACTTACTCGTTTACTGCTAGGCTACACTGGGTGACTGACTGTTACAACTAGGCTACAGTGGGTGACTGACTGTTACTGCATGGCTACAGTGGGTGACTGACTGACTCTGTTACTGCTAGGCTACAGTGGGTGACTGACTCTGTTACTACTAGGCTACAGTGGTTGACTGACTCTGTTACTACAAGGCTACAGTGGGTGACTGAGTGACTGTTACTGCTAGGCTACAGTGGGTGACTGAGTGACTGTTACTGCTAGGCTAGAGTGGGTGACTGACTGACTCTGTTACTGCTAGGCTACAGTGGGTGACTGACTGACTCTGTTACTGCTAGGCTACAGTGGGTGACTGACTCTGTTACTGCTAGGCTACAGTGGGTGACTGACTCTGTTACTGCTAGGCTACAGTGGGTGACTGACTCAGTTAATAGTAGGCTACAGTGGGTGACTGAGTGACTGTTAATGCTAGTCTACAGTGGGTGACTGACTCTGTTACTGCTAGGCTACAGTGGGTGACTGAGTGACTCTGTTACTGCTAGGCTACAGTGGGTGACTGAGTGACTCTGTTACTGCTAGGCTACAGTGGATGACTGAGTGACTCTGTTACTGCTAGGCTACAGTGGGTGACTGACTGACTCTGTTACTACTAGGCTGCAGTGGGTGACTGAGTGAATCTGTTACTGCTAGGCTAGAGTGGGTGACTGACTGACTCTGTTACTGCTAGGCTACAGTGGGTGACTGTCTCTGTTACTGCTAGGCTATAGTGGGATACTGAGTGACTCTGTTACTGCTAGGCTACAGTGGGTGACTGAGTGACACTGTTACTGCTAGGCTACAGTGGGTGACTGACTGACTCTGTTACTGCTAGGCTACAGTGGGTGACTGACTCTGTTACTGCTAGGCTACAGTGGGTGACTGACTCAGTTAATAGTAGGCTACATTGGATGACTGAGTGACTGTTAATGCTAGTCTACAGTGGGTGACTGACTGACTCTGTTACTGCTAGGCTACAGTGGGTGACTGAGTGACTCTGTTACTGCTAGGCTACAGTGGGTGACTGAGTGACTCGGTTACTACTAGGCTACAGTGGGTGACTGAGTGACTCTGTTACTGCTAGGCTACAGTGGGTGACTGACTGATTCTGTTACTGCTAGGCTATAGTGGGTGACTGACTGACTCTGTTACTGCTAGGCTACAGTGGGTGACTGACTGACTCTGTTACTGCTAGGCTACAGTGGGTGACTGACTGACTCTGTTACTGCTAGGCTACAGTGGGTGACTGACTCTGTTAATACTAGGCTACAGTGGGTGACTTAGTGACTGTTACTGCTAGGCTACAGTGGGTGACTGACTGACTCTGTTACTGCTAGGCTACAGTGGGTGACTGAGTGACTCTGTTACTGCTAGGCTAGAGTGGGTGACTGACTGACTCTGTTACTGATAGGCTACAGTGGGTGACTGTCTCTGTTACTGCTAGGCTATAGTGTGATACTGAGTGACTCTGTTACTGCTAGGCTACAGTGGGTGACTGAGTGACTGTTACTGTTGGGCTACAGTGGGTGACTGAGTGACTGTTACTGCTAGGCTACAGTGGGTGACTGAGTGACTCTGTTACTGCTAGGCTACAGTGGGTGACTGACTGACTCTGTTACTGCTAGGCTACAGTGGGTGACTGACTGACTACTGTTACTGCTAGGGTACAGTGGGTGACTGACTGACTGTTACTGCTAGGGTACAGTGGGTGACTGACTCTGTTACTGCGAGGCTACATTGGGTGACTGAGTCTGTTACTGCTAGGCTACAGTGGGTGACTGACTCTGTTACTGCCAGGCTACAGTGGGTGGGTGACTGAGTGACTGTTACTGTTGGGCTACAGTGGGTGACTGACTGACTGTTACTGCTAGGCTACAGTGGGTGACTGACTGACTCTGTTACTGCTAGGCTACAGTGGGTGACTGACTGACTCTGTTACTGCTAGGCTACAGTGGGTGACTGACTCTGTTACTGCTAGGCTACAGTGGGTGACTGACTGACTCTGTTACTGCTGGGCTACAGTGGGTGACTGACTGACTCTGTTAATGCTAGGATACAGTGGGTGACTTATTGATTCTGTTACTACTAGGCTACAGTGGGTGACTGACCGACTCTGTTACTGCTAGGCTACAGTGGGTGACTGACTCTGTTACTACTAGGCTACAGTGGGTGACTGACTCTTACTACTAGCCTACAGTGGGTGACTGAGTGACTAATACTGCGAGGCTACATTGGGTGACTGACTCTGTTACTGCTAGGCTACAGTGGGTGACTGACTGACTCTGTTACTGCTAGGCTACAGTGGGTGACTCACTGATTCTGTTACCGCTAGGCTACAGTGGGTGACTGACTCTGTTACTACTAGGCTTCAGTGGGTGCCTGAGTGACTGTTTCTGCTAGGCTTCAGTGGGTGACTGACTCTATTACTGCTAGGCTACAGTGGGTGACTGACTGACTCTGTTACTGCTAGGCTACAGTGGGTGACTGACTCTGTTACTACAAGGCTACAGTGGGTGACTGACTCTGTTACTGCTAGGCTACAGTGGGTGACTGAGTGACTCTGTTACTGCTAGGCTACAGTGGGTGACTGACTGACTCTGTTACTGCTAGGCTACAGTGGGTGACTGACTCTGTTAAGACTAGGCTACAGTGGGTGACTGAGTGACTGTTACTGCTAGGCTACAGTGGGTGACTGACTGACTCTGTTACTGCTAGGCTACAGTGGGTGACTGAGTGACTCTGTTACTACTAGGCTACAGTGGGTGACTGACTGACTCTGTTACTGCTAGGCTACAGTGGGTGACTGAGTGACTCTGTTACTGCTAGGCTACAGTGGGTGACTGAGTGACTCTGTTACTGCTAGGCTACAGATGGGTGACTGACTCTGTTACTGCTAGGCTAGAGTGGGTGACTGAGTGACTCTGTTACTGCTAGGCTACAGTGGGTGACTGACTGACTCTGTTACTGCTAGGCTACAGTGGGTGACTGAGTGACTCTGTTACTGCTAGGCTAGAGTGGGTGACTGACTGACTCTGTTACTGATAGGCTACAGTGGGTGACTGTCTCTGTTACTGCTAGGCTATAGTGGGATACTGAGTGACTCTGTTACTGCTAGGCTACAGTGGGTGACTGACTCTGTTACTACTAGGCTACAGTGGGTGACTGAGTTACTGTTACTGCGAGGCTACATTGGATGACTGACTCTGTTACTGCTAGGCTACAGTGGGTGACTGACTCTGTTACTGCTAGGCTACAGTGGGTGGCTGACTGACTCTGTTACTGCTAGGCTACAGTGGGTGACTGAGTGACTATTACTGCTAGGCTACAGTGGGTGACTGACTGTTACTACTAGGCTACAGTGGGTGACTGACTCTGTTACTGCTAGGCTACAGTGGGTGACTGAGTGACTCTGTTACTGCTAGGCTACAGTGGGTGACTGACTTCTGTTACTGCAAGGCTACAGTGGGTGACTGACTCTGTTACTGCTAGGCTACAGTGGGTGACTGAGTGACTCTGTTACTGCTAGGCTACAGTGGGTGACTGACTGACTCTGTTACTGCTAGGCTACAGTGGGTGACTGACTCTGTTAAGCTAGGCTACAGTGGGTGACTGACTGACTCTGTTACTGCTAGGCTACAGTGGGTGACTGACTGACTCTGTTACTGCTAGGCTACAGTGGGTGACTGAGTGACTCTGTTACTACTAGGCTACAGTGGGTGACTGACTGACTCTGTTACTGCGAGGCTACAGTGGGTGACTGTGACTCTGTTACTGCTAGGCTACAGTGGGTGACTGACTGATTCTGTTACTGCTAGGCTATAGTGGGTGACTGACTCTGTTACTGCTAGGCTAGAGTGGGTGACTGACTGACTCTGTTACTGCTAGGCTACAGTGGGTGACTGACTGACTCTGTTACTACTAGGCTACAGTGGGTGACTGAGTGACTCTGTTACTGCTAGGCTAGAGTGGGTGACTGACTGACTCTGTTACTGATAGGCTACAGTGGGTGACTGTCTCTGTTACTGCTAGGCTATAGTGGGATACTGAGTGACTCTGTTACTACTAGGCTACAGTGGGTGACTGACTCTGTTACTACTAGGCTACAGTGGGTGACTGAGTTACTGTTACTGCGAGGCTACATTGGATGACTGACTCTGTTACTGCTAGGCTACAGTGGGTGTCTGACTCTGTTACTGCTTGGCTACAATGGGTGGCTGACTGACTCTGTTACTGCTATGCTACAGTGGGTGACTGAGTGACTATTACTGCTAGGCTACAGTGGGTGACTGACTGTTACTACTAGGCTACAGTGGGTGACTGACTCTGTTACTGCTAGGCTACAGTGGGTGACTGAGTGACTGTTACTGCTAGGCTACAGTGGGTGACTGACTGACTCGTTTACTGCTAGGCTACAGTGGGTGACTGACTGTTACTGCATGGCTACAGTGGGTGACTGACTGACTCTGTTACTGCTAGGCTACAGTGGGTGACTGACTGACTCTGTTACTACTAGGCTACAGTTGTTGACTGACTCTGTTACTGCTAGGCTACAGTGGGTGACTGACTGACTCTGTTACTGCTAGGCTACAGTGGGTGACTGACTCTGTTACTACTAGGCTACAGTGGTTGACTGACTCTGTTACTACAAGGCTACAGTGGGTGACTGACTCTTTTACTACTAGGCTACAGTGGGTGACTGACTCTGTTACTGCTAGGCTACAGTGGGTGACTGAGTGACTGTTACTGCTAGGCTAGAGTGGGTGACTGACTGACTCTGTTACTGCTAGGCTACAGTGGGTGGGTGACTGACTCTGTTACTGCTAGGCTACAGTGGGTGACTGACTCTGTTACTGCTAGGCTACAGTGGGTGACTGACTCAGTTAATAGTAGGCTACATTGGATGACTGAGTGACTGTTACTGCTAGGCTACAGTGGGTGACTGACTGACTCTGTTACTGCTAGGCTACAGTGGATGACTGAGTGACTCTGTTACTGCTAGGCTACAGTGGGTGACTGACTGACTCTGTTACTGCTAGGCTACAGTGGATGACTGAGTGACTCTGTTACTGCTAGGCTACAGTGGGTGACTGAGTGACTCTGTTACTGCTAGGCTACAGTGTGTGACTGACTGATTCTGTTACTGCTAGGCTATAGTGGGTCACTGACTCTGTTACTGCTAGGCTAGAGTGGGTGACTGACTGACTCTGTTACTGCTAGGCTACAGTGGGTGACTGAGTGACACTGTTACTGCTAGGCTACAGTGGGTGACTGACTGACTCTGTTACTGCTAGGCTACAGTGGGTGACTGACTCTGTTACTGCTAGGCTACAGTGGGTGACTGACTCAGTTAATAGTAGGCTACATTGGATGACTGAGTGACTGTTAATGCTAGTCTACAGTGGATGACTGACTGACTCTGTTACTGCTAGGCTACAGTGGGTGACTGACTGACTCTGTTACTGCTAGGCTACAGTGGGTGACTGAGTGACTCTGTTACTACTAGGCTACAGTGTGTGACTGACTGACTCTGTTACTGCTAGGCTACGGTGGATGACTGAGTGACTCTGTTACTGCTAGGCTACAGTGGGTGACTGACTGATTCTGTTACTGCTAGGCTATAGTGGGTCACTGACTCTGTTACTGCTAGGCTAGAGTGGGTGACTGACTGACTCTGTTACTGCTAGGCTATAGTGGGTCACTGACTCTGTTACTGCTAGGCTAGAGTGGGTGACTGACTGACTCTGTTACTGCTAGGCTACAGTGGGTGACTGAGTGACTCTGTTACTGCTAGGCTACAGTGGGTGACTGACTGACTCTGTTACTGCTAGGCTACAGTGGGTGACTGACTGACTCTGTTACTACTAGGCTACAGTGGGTGACTGAGTGAATCTGTTACTGCTAGGCTAGAGTGGGTGACTGACTGACTCTGTTACTGCTAGGCTATAGTGGGATACTGAGTGACTCTGTTACTGCTAGGCTACAGTGGGTGACTGAGTGACTCTGTTACTGCTAGGCTACAGTGGGTGACTGAGTGACACTGTTACTGCTAGGCTACAATGGGTGACTGACTGACTCTGTTACTTCTAGGCTACAGTGGGTGACTGACTCTGTTACTGCTAGGCTACAGTGGGTGACTGACTCAGTTAATAGTAGGCTACATTGGATGACTGAGTGACTGTTAATGCTAGTCTACAGTGGGTGACTGACATACTCTGTTACTGCTAGGCTACAGTGGGTGACTGACTGACTCTGTTACTGCTAGGCTACAGTGGGTGACTGAGTGACTCGGTTACTGCTAGGCTACAGTGGGTGACTGAGTGACTCTTACTGCTAGGCTACAGTGGGTGACTGACTCTGTTAATACTAGGCTACAGTGGGTGACTGACTGACTCTGTTACTGCTAGGCTACAGTGGGTGACTGAGTGACTCTGTTACTGCTAGGCTACAGTGGGTGACTGAGTGACTCTGTTACTGCTAGGCTACAGTGGGTGACTGAGTGACTCTGTTACTGCTAGGCTACAGTGGGTGACTGACTGACTCTGTTACTGCTAGGCTACAGTGGGTGACTGACTCTGTTACTGCTAGGCTAGAGTGGGTGACTGACTCTGTTACTGCTAGGCTAGAGTGGGTGACTGACTGACTCTGTTACTGCTAGGCTACAGTGGGTGACTGACTGACTCTGTTACTACTAGGCTACAGTGGGTGACTGAGTGACTCTGTTACTGCTAGGCTAGAGTGGGTGACTGACTGCTGTTACTGCTAGGCTACAGTGGGTGACTGACTGACTCTGTTACTGCTAGGCTACAGTGGGTGACTGAGTGACTCTGTTACTGCTAGGCTAGAGTGGGTGACTGACTGACTCTGTTACTGCGAGGCTACATTGGGTGACTGACTCTGTTACTGCTAGGCTACAGTGGGTGACTGAGTGACTATTACTGCTAGGCTACAGTGGGTGACTGACTGTTACTACTAGGCTACAGTGGGTGACTGAGTGACTGTTACTGCTAGGCTACAGTGGGTGACTGACTGACTCTGTTACTGCTAGGCTACAGTGGGTGACTGACTGACTCTGTTACTGCTAGGCTACAGTGGGTGACTGACTGACTCTGTTACTGCTAGGCTACAGTGGGTGACTGACTGACTCTGTTACTGCTGGGCTACAGTGGGTGACTGACTGACTCTGTTAATGCTAGGCTACAGTGGGTGACTGATTGACTCTGTTACTGCTAGGCTACAGTGGGTGACTGACTGACTCTGTTACTGCTAGGCTACAGTGGGTGACTGACTCTGTTACTACTAGCCTACAGTGGGTGTCTGAGTGACTAATACTGCGAGGCTACATTGGGTGACTGACTCTGTTACTGCTAGGCTTCAGTGGGTGCCTGAGTGACTGTTACTGCTTGGCTACAGTGGGTGACTGACTGATTCTGTTACCGCTAGGCTACAGTGGGTGACGTGACTCTGTTACTGCTAGGCTTCAGTGGGTGCCTGAGTGACTGTTACTGCTAGGCTTCAGTGGGTGACTGACTCTATTACTGCTAGGATACAGTGGGTGACTGACTATGTTAATACCAGGCTACAGTGGGTGACTGAGTGACTGTTACTGCTAGGCTACAGTGGGTGACTGACTCTGTTACTGCTAGGCTACAGTGGGTGACTGACTGACTCTGTTACTGCTAGGCTACAGTGGGTGACTGACTGACTCTGTTACTGCTAGGCTACAGTGGGTGACTGAGTGACTCTGTTACTGCTGGGCTACAGTGGGTGACTGACTGACTCTGTTAATGCTAGGCTACAGTGGGTGACTTATTGATTCTGTTACTACTAGGCTACAGTGGGTGACTGACTGACTCTGTTACTGCTAGGCTACAGTGGGTGACTGACTCTTACTACTAGCCTACAGTGGGTGACTGAGTGACTAATACTGCGAGGCTACATTGGGTGACTGACTCTGTTACTGCTAGGCTACAGTAGGTGACTGACTGACTCTGTTACTGCTAGGCTACAGTGGGTGACTCACTGATTCTGTTACCGCTAGGCTACAGTGGGTGACTGACTCTGTTACTACTAGGCTTCAGTGGGTGCCTGAGTGACTGTTTCTGCTAGGCTTCAGTGGGTGACTGACTCTATTACTGCTAGGATACAGTGGGTGACTGACTATGTTCATACCAGGCTACAGTGGGTGACTGAGTTACTGTTACTGCTAGGCTACAGTGGGTGACTGACTCTGTTACTGCTAGGCTACAGTGGGTGACTGACTGACTGTTACTGCTAGGCTACAGTGGGTGACTGACTGACTCTGTTACTGCTAGGCTACAGTGGGTGACTGAGTGACTCTGTTACTACTAGGCTACAGTGGGTGACTGACTGACTCTGTTACTGCTAGGCTACAGTGGATGACTGAGTGACTCTGTTACTGCTAGGCTACAGTGGGTGACTGAGTGACTCTGTTACTGCTAGGCTACAGTGGGTGACTGACTGATTCTGTTACTGCTAGGCTATAGTGGGTGACTGACTCTGTTACTGCTAGGCTAGAGTGGGTGACTGACTGACTCTGTTACTGCTAGGCTACAGTGGGTGACTAACTGACTCTGTTACTACTAGGCTACAGTGGGTGACTGAGTGACTCTGTTACTGCTAGGCTAGAGTGGGTGACTGTCTCTGTTACTGCTAGGCTACAGTGGGTTACTGAGTGACTCTGTTACTGCTGGGCTACAGTGGGTGACTGAGTGACTGTTACTGCTGGGCTACAGTGGGTGACTGAGTGACTCTGTTACTGCTAGGCTACAGTGGGTGACTGACTCTGTTACTGCTAGGCTACAGTGGGTGACTGACTGACTCTGTTACTGCTAGGCTACAGTGGGTGACTGACAACTGACTGTTACTGCTAGGGTACAGTGGGTGACTGACTCTGTTACTACTAGGCTACAGTGGGTGACTGACTCTGTTTCTGCTAGGCTACAGTGGGTGACTGACTCTGTTACTGCCAGGAAACAGTGGGTGGCTGACTGACTCTGTTACTGCTAGGCTACAGTGGGTGACTGAGTGACTCTGTTACTGCTAGGCTACAGTGGGTGACTGACTCTGTTACTGCTAGGCTACAGTGGGTGACTGAGTGACTCTGTTACTGCTAGGCTACAGTGGGTGACTGACTCTGTTACTGCTAGGCTACAGTGGGTGACTGACTGACTCTGTTACTGCTAGGCTACAGTGGGTGACTGACAACTGACTGTTACTGCTAGGGTACAGTGGGTGACTGACTCTGTTTCTGCTAGGCTACAGTGGGTGACTGACTCTGTTACTGCCAGGAAACAGTGGGTGGCTGACTGACTGTTACTGCTAGGCTACAGTGGGTGACTGAGTGACTATTACTGCTAGGCTACAGTGGGTGACTGACTGTTACTACTAGGCTACAGTGGGTGACTGAGTGACTGTTACTGTTGGGCTACAGTGGGTGACTGAGTGACTGTTACTGCTAGGCTACAGTGGGTGACTGACTCTGTTACTGCTAGGCTACAGTGGGTGACTGACTGACTCTGTTACTGCTGGGCTACAGTGGGTGACTGACTGACACTGTTAATGCTAGGCTACAGTGGGTGACTTATTGATTCTGTTACTGCTAGGCTACAGTGGGTGACTGACTGACTCTGTTACTGCTAGGCTACAGTGGGTGACTGACTCTGTTACTACTAGGCTACAGTGGGTGACTGACTCTTACTACTAGCCTACAGTGGGTGACTGAGTGACTAATACTGCGAGGCTACATTGGGTGACTGACTCTGTTACTGCTAGGCTACAGTGGGTGACTGACTGACTCTGTTACTGCTAGGCTACAGTGGGTGACTGACTCTGTTAATACCAGGCTACAGTGGGTGACTGAGTTACTGTTACTGCTAGGCTACAGTGGGTGACTGAGTTACTGTTACTGCTAGGCTACAGTGGGTGACTGACTCTGTTACTGCTAGGCTACAGTGGGTGACTGACTGACTCTGTTACTGCTAGGCTACAGTGGGTGACTGACAACTGACTGTTACTGCTAGGGTACAGTGGGTGACTGACTCTGTTACTGCTAGGCTACAGTGGGTGACTGACTGATTCTGTTACTGCTAGGCTAGAGTGGGTGACTGACTGACTCTGTTACAGCTAGGCTACAGTGGGTGACTGACTGACTCTGTTACTGCTAGGCTACAGTGGGTGACTGACTGACTCTGTTACTACTAGGCTACAGTGGGTGACTGAGTGACTCTGTTACTGCTAGGCTAGAGTGGGTGACTGACTGACTCTGTTACTGCTAGGCTACAGTGGGTGACAGTCTCTGTTACTGCTAGGCTATAGTGGGTGACTGACTGACTCTGTTACTACTAGGCTACAGTGGGTGACTGACTGACTCTGTTACTGCTAGGCTACAGTGGATGACTGAGTGACTCTGTTACTGCTAGGCTACAGTGGGTGACTGAGTGACTGTTACTGCTAGGCTACAGTGGGTGACTGACTGACTCTGTTACTGCTAGGCTACAGTGGGTGACTGACTCTGTTAATACTAGGCTACAGTGGGTGACTCAGTGACTGTTACTGCTAGGCTACAGTGGGTGACTGACTGACTCTGTTACTGCTAGGCTACAGTGGGTGACTGAGTGACTCTGTTACTACTAGGCTACAGTGGGTGACTGACTGACTGTTACTGCTAGGCTACAGTGGATGACTGAGTGACTCTGTTACTGCTAGGCTACAGTGGGTGGCTGAGTGACTCTGTTACTGCTAGGCTACAGTGGGTGACTGACTGATTCTGTTACTGCTAGGCTAGAGTGGGTGACTGACTCTGTTACTGCTAGGCTAGAGTGGGTGACTGACTGACTCTGTTACTGCTAGGCTACAGTGGGTGACTGACTGACTCTGTTACTGCTAGGGTACAGTGGGTGTCTGACTGACTGTTACTGCTAGGGTACAGTGGGTGACTGAGTGACTGTTACTGCGAGGCTACAGTGGGTGACTGAGTGACTGTTACTGCGAGGCTACATTGGGTGACTGACTCTGTTACTGCTAGGCTACAGTGGGTGACTGACTGACTCTGTTACTACTAGGCTACAGTGGGTGACTCACTGATTCTGTTACCGCTAGGCTACAGTGGGTGACTGACTCTGTTACTGCTAGGCTTCAGTGGGTGCCTGAGTGACTCTGTTAATACTAGGCTACAGTGGGTGACTCAGTGACTGTTACTGCTACGCTACAGTGGGTGACTGACTGACTCTGTTACTACTAGGCTACAGTGGGTGACTGACTGACTCTGTTACTGCTAGGCTACAGTGGATGACTGAGTGACTCTGTTACTGCTAGGCTACAGTGGGTGGCTGAGTGACTGTTACTGCTAGGCTACAGTGGTTGACTAACTGATTCTGTTACTGCTAGGCTATAGTGGGTGACTGACTCTGTTACTGCTAGGCTAGAGTGGGTGACTGACTGACTCTGTTACTACTAGGCTACAGTGGGTGACTGACTGACTGTTACTGCTAGGCTACAGTGGGTGACTGACTCTGTTAATACTAGGCTACAGTGGGTGACTCAGTGACTGTTACTGCTAGGCTACAGTGGGTGACTGAGTGACTCTGTTACTACTAGGCTACAGTGGGTGACTGAGTGACTCTGTTACTACTAGGCTACAGTGGGTGACTGACTGACTCTGTTACTGCTAGGCTACAGTGGATGACTGAGTGACTCTGTTACTGCTAGGCTACAGTGGGTGGCTGAGTGACTCTGTTACTGCTAGGCTACAGTGGGTGACTGACTGATTCTGTTACTGCTAGGCTATAGTGGGTGACTGACTCTGTTACTGCTAGGCTAGAGTGGGTGACTGACTGACTCTGTTACTGCTAGGCTACAGTGGGTGACTGACTGACTCTGTTACTGCTAGGCTACAGTGGGTGACTGACTGACTGTTACTGCTAGGGTACAGTGGGTGACTGACTCTGTTACTACTAGGCTACAGTGGGTGACTGAGTGACTGTTACTGCGAGGCTACATTGGGTGACTGACTCTGTTACTGCTAGGCTACAGTGGGTGACTGACTCTGTTTCTGCTAGGCTACAGTGGGTGACTGACTCTGTTACTGCTAGGCTACAGTGGGTGGCTGACTGACTCTGTTACTGCTAGGCTACAGTGGGTGACTGAGTGACTATTACTGCTAGGCTACAGTGGGTGACTGACTGTTACTACTAGGCTACAGTGGGTGACTGAGTGACTGTTACTGTTGGGCTACAGTGGGTGACTGAGTGACTGTTACTGCTAGGCTACAGTGGGTGACTGACTGACTCTGTTACTGCTAGGCTACAGTGGGTGACTGACTCTGTTACTGCTAGGCTACAGTGGGTGACTGACTGACTCTGTTACTGCTGGGCTACAGTGGGTGACTGACTGACTCTGTTAATGCTAGGCTACAGTGGGTGACTTATTGATTCTGTTACTACTAGGCTACAGTGGGTGACTGACTGACTCTGTTACTGCTAGGCTACAGTGGGTGACTGACTCTGTTACTACTAGGCTACAGTGGGTGACTGACTCTTACTACTAGCCTACAGTGGGTGACTGAGTGACTAATACTGCGAGGCTACAAATGGTGACTGACTCTGTTACTGCTAGGCTACAGTGGGTGACTGACTGACTGTTACTACTAGGCTACAGTGGGTGACTCACTGATTCTGTTACCGCTAGGCTACAGTGGGTGACTGACTCTGTTACTACTAGGCTTCAGTGGGTGCCTGAGTGACTGTTACTGCTAGGCTTCAGTGGGTGACTGACTCTATTACTGTTAGGATACAGTGGGTGACTGACTATGTTAATACCAGGCTACAGTGGGTGACTGAGTTACTGTTACTGCTAGGCTCCAGTGGGTGACTGACTCTGTTACTGCTAGGCTACAGTGTGTGACTGACTCTGTTACTACTAGGCTACAGTGGGTGACTGACTCTGTTACTACTAGGCTACAGTGGGTGACTGAGTGACTGTTACTGCTAGGCTACAGTGGGTGACTGACTGACTCTGTTACTGCTAGGCTACAGTGGGTGACTGAGTGACTCTGTTACTGCTAGGCTACAGTGGGTGACTGACTGATTCTGTTACTGCTAGGCTATAGTGGGTGACTGACTCTGTTACTGCTAGGCTAGAGTGGGTGACTGACTGACTCTGTTACTGCTAGGCTACAGTGGGTGACTGACTGACTCTGTTACTGCTAGGCTAGAGTGGGTGACTGACTGACTCTGTTACTGCTAGGCTAGAGTGGGTGACTGACTGACTCTGTTACTGCTAGGCTAGAGTGGGTGACTGACTGACTCTGTTACTGCTAGGCTAGAGTGGGTGACTGACTGCTGTTACTGCTAGGCTACAGTGGGTGACTGACCTGTTACTGCTAGGCTACAGTGGGTGACTGACTGACTCTGTTACTGCTAGGCTACAGTGGGTGACTGACTGACTGTTACTGCTAGGGTACAGTGGGTGACTTATTGATTCTGTTACTACTAGGCTACAGTGGGTGACTGACTGACTCTGTTACTGCTAGGCTACAGTGGGTGACTGACTGACTCTGTTACTGCTAGGCTACAGTGGGTGACTGACTCTGTTACTGCTAGGCTACAGTGGGTGACTGACTCAGTTAATAGTAGGCTACATTGGATGACTGAGTGACTGTTAATGCTAGGCTACAGTGGGTGACTGACTGACTCTGTTACTGCTAGGCTACAGTGGGTGACTGACTGACTCTGTTACTGCTAGGCTACAGTGGGTGACTGAGTGACTCTGTTACTGCTAGGCTACAGTGGGTGACTGACTGATTCTGTTACTGCTAGGCTATAGTGGGTGACTGACTGACTCTGTTACTGCTAGGCTACAGTGGGTGACTGACTGACTCTGTTACTGCTAGGCTACAGTGGGTGACTGACTGACTCTGTTACTGCTAGGCTACAGTGGGTGACTGAGTGACTCTGTTACTGCTAGGCTACAGTGGGTGACTGAGTGACTCTGTTACTGCTAGGCTAGAGTGGGTGACTGACTGACTCTGTTACTGCTAGGCTACAGTGGGTGACTGTCTCTGTTACTGCTAGGCTACAGTGGGATGACTGAGTGACTCTGTTACTGCTAGGCTACAGTGGGTGACTGACTGACTCTGTTACTGCTAGGCTACAGTGGGTGACTGACTCTGTTACTGCTAGGCTACAGTGGGTGACATGACTCAGTTAATAGCTAGGCTACAGTGGGTGACTGACTGACTCTGTTACTGCTAGGCTACAGTGGGTGACTGACTGACTCTGTTACTGCTAGGCTACAGTGGGTGACTGACTGATTATGTTACTGCTAGGCTATAGTGGGTGACTGACTCTGTTACTGCTAGGCTACAGTGGGTGACTGACTGACTCTGTTACTGCTAGGCTACAGTGGGTGACTGACTGACTCTGTTACTGCTAGGCTACAGTGGGTGACTGAGTGACTCTGTTACTGCTAGGCTACAGTGGGTGACTGAGTGACTCTGTTACTGCTAGGCTAGAGTGGAGTGACTGACTGACTCTGTTACTGCTAGGCTACAGTGGGTGACTGACTGACTGTTACTACTAGGCTACAGTGGGTGACTGACTGACTCTGTTACTGCTAGGCTACAGTGGGTGACTGACTGACTCTGTTACTGCTAGGCTACAGTGGGTGACTGACTGACTCTGTTACTGCTAGGCTACAGTGGGTGACTGACTGTTACTGCTAGGCTACAGTGGGTGACTGACTGACTCTGTTACTGCTAGGCTACAGTGGGTGACTGACTGACTGTTACTGCTAGGCTACAGTGGGTGACTGACTGACTGTTACTGCTAGGCTACAGTGGGTGACTGAGTTACTGTTACTGCTAGGCTACAGTGGGTGACTGACTCTGTTACTGCTAGGCTACAGTGTGTGACTGACTCTGTTACTACTAGGCTTCAGTGGGTGCCTGAGTGACTGTTACTGCTAGGCTTCAGTGGGTGACTGACTATTACTGTTAGGATACAGTGGGTGACTGACTCTGTTACTACTAGGCTACAGTGGGTGACTGACTCTGTTACTACTAGGCTACAGTGGGTGACTGAGTGACTGTTACTGCTAGGCTACAGTGGGTGACTGACTGACTCTGTTACTGCTAGGCTACAGTGGGTGACTGAGTGACTCTGTTACTGCTAGGCTACAGTGGGTGACTGACTGATTCTGTTACTGCTAGGCTACAGTGGGTGACTGACTGACTCTGTTACTGCTAGGCTACAGTGGGTGACTGACTGACTCTGTTACTGCTAGGCTACAGTGGGTGACTGAGTGACTCTGTTACTGCTAGGCTACAGTGGGTGACTGACTCTGTTACTGCTAGGCTACAGTGGGTGACTGACTGACTCTGTTACTGCTAGGCTACAGTGGGTGACTGACTGACTCTGTTACTGCTAGGCTACAGTGGGTGACTGAGTGACTCTGTTACTACTAGGCTACAGTGGGTGACTGAGTGACTCTGTTACTGCTATGCTAGAGTGGGTGACTGACTGACTCTGTTACTGCTAGGCGACAGTGGGTGACTGTCTCTGTTACTGCTAGGCTACAGTGGGATACTGAGTGACTCTGTTACTGCTAGGCTACAGTGGGTGACTGAGTGACTGTTACTGTTGGGCTACAGTGGGTGACTGAGTGACTGTTACTGCTGGGCTACAGTGGGTGACTGACTGACTCTGTTACTGCTAGGCTACAGTGGGTGACTGACTGACTCTGTTACTGCTAGGCTACAGTGGGTGACTGACTGTTACTGCTAGGCTACAGTGGGTGACTGACTGACTCTGTTACTGCTAGGCTACAGTGGGTGACTGACTGACTGTTACTGCTAGGCTACAGTGGGTGACTGAGTTACTGTTACTGCTAGGCTACAGTGGGTGACTGACTCTGTTACTGCTAGGCTACAGTGGGTGACTGACTCTGTTACTGCTAGGCTACAGTGGGTGACTGACTCTGTTACTGCTAGGCTACAGTGGGTGACTGAGTGACTGTTACTGCTAGGCTACAGTGGGTGACTGACTGACTCTGTTATTGCTAGGCTACAGTGGGTGACTGAGTGACTCTGTTACTGCTAGGCTACAGTGCGTGACTGACTGACTCTGTTACTGCTAGGCTATAGTGGGTGACTGACTCTGTTACTGCTAGGCTACAGTGGGTGACTGACTGACTCTGTTACTGCTAGGCTACAGTGGGTGACTGAGTGACTGTTACTGCTAGGCTACAGTGGGTGACTGACTGACTCTGTTACTGCTAGGCTACAGTGGGTGACTGAGTGACTCTGTTTCTGCTAGGCTACAGTGGGTGACTGAGTGACTGTTACTGCTAGGCTACAGTGGGTGACTGAGTGACTGTTACTGCTAGGCTACAGTGGATGACTGACTGACTCTGTTACTGCTAGGCTACAGTGGGTGACTGAGTGACTGTTACTGTTGGGCTACAGTGGGTGACTGAGTGACTGTTACTGCTAGGCTACAGTGGGTGACTGACTGACTCTGTTACTGCTAGGCTACAGTGGGTGACTGACTGACTCTGTTACTGCTGGGCTACAGTGGGTGACTGACTGACTCTGTTAATGCTAGGCTACAGTGGGTGACTGATTGATTCTGTTACTGCTAGGCTACAGTGGGTGACTGACTCTGTTACTACTAGGCTACAGTGGGTGACTGACTCTTACTACTAGCCTACAGTGGGTGACTGAGTGACTGATACTGCTAGGCTACAGTGGGTGACTGACTCTGTTACTGCTAGGCTACAGTGGGTGACTCACTGATTCTGTTACCGCTAGGCTACAGTGGGTGACTGACTCTGTTACTACTAGGCTTCAGTGGGTGACTGAGTGACTGTTACTGCTTGGCTACAGTGGGTGACTGACTCTATTACTGCTAGGATACAGTGGGTGACTGACTATGTTAATACCAGGCTACAGTGGGTGACTGAGTTACTGTTACTGCTAGGCTCCAGTGGGTGACTGACTCTGTTACTACTAGGCTACAGTGGGTGACTGACTCTGTTACTACTAGGCTACAGTGGGTGACTGAGTGACTCTGTTACTGCTAGGCTACAGTGGGTGACTGACTGACTCTGTTACTGCTAGGCTACAGTGGGTGACTGACTGACTCTGTTACTGCTAGGCTACAGTGGGTGACTGACTGATTCTGTTACTGCTAGGCTACAGTGGGTGACTGACTGACTCTGTTACTGCTAGGCTACAGTGGGTGACTGACTGACTCTGTTACTACTAGGCTACAGTGGGTGACTGACTGACTCTGTTACTGCTAGGCTACAGTGGGTGACTGACTGTCTGTTACTGCTAGGCTACAGTGGGTGACTGACTGACTGTTACTGCTAGGGTACAGTGGGTGACTTATTGATTCTGTTACTACTAGGCTACAGTGGGTGACTGACTGACTCTGTTACTGCTAGGCTACAGTGGGTGACTGACTGACTCTGTTACTGCAAGGCTACATTGGGTGACTGACTCTGTTACTGCTAGGCTACAGTGGGTGACTGACTCAGTTAATAGTAGGCTACATTGGATGACTGAGTGACTGTTAATGCTAGTCTACAGTGGATGACTGACTGACTCTGTTACTGCTAGGCTACAGTGGGTGACTGACTGACTCTGTTACTGCTAGGCTACAGTGGGTGACTGAGTGACTCTGTTACTACTAGGCTACAGTGGGTGACTGACTGATTCTGTTACTGCTAGGCTACAGTGGGTGACTGACTGATTCTGTTACTGCTAGGCTATAGTGGGTGACTGACTCTGTTACTGCTAGGCTACAGTGGGTGACTGACTGACTCTGTTACTGCTAGGCTACAGTGGGTGACTGACTGACTCTGTTACTGCTAGGCTACAGTGGGTGACTGACTGACTCTGTTACTGCTAGGCTACAGTGGGTGACTGACTCAGTTAATAGTAGGCTACATTGGATGACTGAGTGACTGTTAATGCTAGTCTACAGTGGATGACTGACTGACTCTGTTACTGCTAGGCTACAGTGGGTGACTGAGTGACTCTGTTACTGCTAGGCTACAGTGGGTGACTGACTGACTCTGTTACTGCTAGGCTACAGTGGGTGACTGAGTGACTCTGTTACTACTAGGCTACAGTGGGTGACTGACTCTGTTACTGCTAGGCTAGAGTGGAGTGACTGACTGACTCTGTTACTGCTAGGCTAGAGTGGAGTGACTGACTGACTCTGTTACTGCTAGGCTACAGTGGGTGACTGACTGACTCTGTTACTACTAGGCTACAGTGGGTGACTGAGTGACTCTGTTACTGCTAGGCTACAGTGGGTGACTGACTGACTCTGTTACTGCTAGGCTACAGTGGGTGACTGTCTCTGTTACTGCTAGGCTACAGTGGGATACTGAGTGACTCTGTTACTGCTAGGCTACAGTGGGTGACTGAGTGACTGTTACTGTTGGGCTACAGTTGGTGACTGAGTGACTGTTACTGCTAGGCTACAGTGGGTGACTGACTGACTCTGTTACTGCTAGGCTACAGTGGGTGACTGACTGTTACTGCTAGGCTACAGTGGGTGACTGACTGACTATGTTACTGCTAGGCTACAGTGGGTGACTGACTGACTCTGTTACTGCTAGGCTACAGTGGGTGACTGACTGACTGTTACTGCTAGGCTACAGTGGGTGACTGAGTTACTGTTACTGCTAGGCTACAGTGGGTGACTGACTCTGTTACTGCTAGGCTACAGTGTGTGACTGACTCTGTTACTGCTAGGCTACAGTGGGTGACTGACTCTGTTACTGCTAGGCTACAGTGGGTGACTGAGTGACTGTTACTGCTAGGCTACAGTGGGTGACTGACTGACTCTGTTACTGCTAGGCTACAGTGGGTGACTGAGTGACTCTGTTACTGCTAGGCTATAGTGGGTGACTGACTCTGTTACTGCTAGGCTACAGTGGGTGACTGAGTGACTCTGTTACTGCTAGGCTACAGTGGGTGACTGAGTGATCTGTTACTGCTAGGCTACAGTGGGTGACTGAGTGACTGTTACTGCTAGGCTACAGTGGGTGACTGACTGACTGTTACTGCTAGGCTACAGTGGGTGACTGACTGACTCTGTTACTGCTAGGCTACAGTGGGTGACTGAGTGACTGTTACTGTTGGGCTACAGTGGGTGACTGAGTGACTCTGTTACTGCTAGGCTACAGTGGGTGACTGACTGACTCTGTTACTGCTAGGCTACAGTGGGTGACTGACTGTTACTGCTAGGCTACAGTGGGTGACTGACTGACTCTGTTACTGCTAGGCTACAGTGGGTGACTGAGTTACTGTTACTGCTAGGCTACAGTGGGTGACTGACTCTGTTACTGCTAGGCTACAGTGGGTGACTGACTCTGTTACTACTAGGCTACAGTGGGTGACTGAGTGACTCTGTTACTGCTAGGCTACAGTGGGTGACTGAGTGACTGTTACTGCTAGGCTACAGTGGGTGACTGACTGACTCTGTTACTGCTAGGCTACAGTGGGTGACTGAGTGACTCTGTTACTGCTAGGCTACAGTGGGTGACTGACTGACTCTGTTACTGCTAGGCTACAGTGGGTGACTGACTCTGTTACTGCTAGGCTACAGTGGGTGACTGAGTGACTCTGTTTCTGCTAGGCTACAGTGGGTGGGTGAGTGACTGTTACTGCTAGGCTACAGTGGGTGACTGAGTGACTGTTACTGCTAGGCTACAGTGGATGACTGACTGACTCTGTTACTGCTAGGCTACAGTGGGTGACTGAGTGACTCTGTTACTGCTAGGCTACAGTGGGTGACTGAGTGACTGTTACTGCTAGGCTACAGTGGGTGACTGAGTGACTGTTACTGCTAGGCTACAGTGGGTGACTGACTGACTCTGTTACTGCTAGGCTACAGTGGGTGACTGAGTGACTGTTACTGTTGGGCTACAGTGGGTGACTGAGTGACTGTTACTGCTAGGCTACAGTGGGTGACTGACTGACTCTGTTACTGCTAGGCTACAGTGGGTGACTGACTCTGTTACTGCTAGGCTACAGTGGGTGACTGACTGACTCTGTTACTGCTAGGCTACAGTGGGTGACTGACTGACTCTGTTACTGCTAGGCTACAGTGGGTGACTGAGTGACTCTGTTACTGCTGGGCTACAGTGGGTGACTGACTCTGTTACTGCTAGGCTACAGTGGGTGACTGACTCTGTTACTGCTAGGATACAGTGGGTGACTGACTATGTTAATACCAGGCTACAGTGGGTGACTGAGTGACTGTTACTGTTGGGCTACAGTGGGTGACTGACTCTGTTACTACTAGGCTACAGTGGGTGACTGACTCTGTTACTACTAGGCTACAGTGGGTGACTGAGTGACTCTGTTACTGCTAGGCTACAGTGGGTGACTGACTGACTCTGTTACTGCTAGGCTACAGTGGGTGACTGACTGACTCTGTTACTGCTAGGCTATAGTGGGTGACTGACTCTGTTACTGCTAGGCTAGAGTGGGTGACTGACTGACTGTTACTGCTAGGCTACAGTGGGTGACTGAGTGACTCTGTTACTACTAGGCTACAGTGGGTGACTGAGTGACTCTGTTACTGCTAGGCTAGAGTGGGTGACTGACTCTGTTACTGCTAGGCTACAGTGGGTGACTGACTGTTACTGCTAGGCTACAGTGGGTGACTGACTGACTCTGTTACTGCTAGGCTACAGTGGGTGACTGACTGTTACTGCTAGGCTACAGTGGGTGACTGACTGACTCTGTTACTGCTAGGCTACAGTGGGTGACTGACTGACTGTTACTGCTAGGGTACAGTGGGTGACTTATTGATTCTGTTACTGCTAGGCTACAGTGGGTGACTGACTGACTCTGTTACTGCTAGGCTACAGTGGGTGACTGACTGACTCTGTTACTGCTAGGCTACAGTGGGTGACTGAGTGACTCTGTTACTGCTAGGCTAGAGTGGGTGACTGACTGACTCTGTTACTGCTAGGCTAGAGTGGGTGACTGACTGACTCTGTTACTGCTAGGCTACAGTGGGTGACTGACTGTTACTGCTAGGCTACAGTGGGTGACTGACTGTTACTGCTAGGCTACAGTGGGTGACTGACTGACTCTGTTACTGCTAGGCTACAGTGGGTGACTGACTGACTGTTACTGCTAGGGTACAGTGGGTGACTTATTGATTCTGTTACTACTAGGCTACAGTGGGTGACTGACTGACTCTGTTACTGCTAGGCTACAGTGGGTGACTGACTGACTCTGTTACTGCAAGGCTACAGTGGGTGACTGACTCTGTTACTGCTAGGCTACAGTGGGTGACTGAGTGACTCTGTTACTACTAGGCTACAGTGGGTGACTGACTGATTCTGTTACTGCTAGGCTACAGTGTGTGACTGACTCTGTTACTACTAGGCTACAGTGGGTGACTGACTCTGTTACTACTAGGCTACAGTGGGTGACTGAGTGACTGTTACTGCTAGGCTACAGTGGGTGACTGACTGACTATGTTACTGCTAGGCTACAGTGGGTGACTGACTGACTCTGTTACTGCTAGGCTACAGTGGGTGACTGACTGACTGTTACTGCTAGGCTACAGTGGGTGACTGAGTTACTGTTACTGCTAGGCTACAGTGGGTGACTGACTCTGTTACTGCTAGGCTACAGTGTGTGACTGACTCTGTTACTGCTAGGCTACAGTGGGTGACTGACTCTGTTACTACTAGGCTACAGTGGGTGACTGAGTGACTGTTACTGCTAGGCTACAGTGGGTGACTGACTGACTCTGTTATTGCTAGGCTACAGTGGGTGACTGAGTGACTCTGTTACTGCTAGGCTACAGTGCGTGACTGACTGACTCTGTTACTGCTAGGCTATAGTGGGTGACTGACTCTGTTACTGCTAGGCTACAGTGGGTGACTGAGTGACTCTGTTACTGCTAGGCTACAGTGGGTGACTGAGTGACTGTTACTGCTAGGCTACAGTGGGTGACTGAGTGACTGTTACTGCTAGGCTACAGTGGATGACTGACTGACTCTGTTACTGCTAGGCTACAGTGGGTGACTGAGTGACTGTTACTGTTGGGCTACAGTTGGTGACTTGGTGACTGTTACTGCTAGGCTACAGTGGGTGACTGACTGACTCTGTTACTGCTAGGCTACAGTGGGTGACTGACTGTTACTGCTAGGCTACAGTGGGTGACTGAGTTACTGTTACTGCTAGGCTACAGTGGGTGACTGACTCTGTTACTGCTAGGCTACAGTGGGTGACTGACTCTGTTACTACTAGGCTACAGTGGGTGACTGAGTGACTGTTTCTGCTAGGCTACAGTGGGTGACTGAGTGACCTGTTACTGCTAGGCTACAGTGGGTGACTGACTCTGTTACTGCTAGGCTACAGTGGGTGACTGACTCTGTTACTGCTAGGCTACAGTGGGTGACTGACTACTGTTACTGCTAGGCTACAGTGGGTGACTGAGTGATCTGTTACTGCTAGGCTACAGTGGGTGGGTGAGTGACTGTTACTGCTAGGCTACAGTGGGTGACTGAGTGACTGTTACTGCTAGGCTACAGTGGATGACTGACTGACTCTGTTACTACTAGGCTACAGTGGGTGACTGAGTGACTGTTACTGTTGGGCTACAGTGGGTGACTGAGTGACTGTTACTGCTAGGCTACAGTGGGTGACTGACTGACTCTGTTACTGCTAGGCTACAGTGGGTGACTGACTCTGTTACTGCTAGGCTACAGTGGGTGACTGACTGACTCTGTTACTGCTGGGCTACAGTGGGTGACTGACTGACTCTGTTACTGCTGGGCTACAGTGGGTGACTGAGTGACTGTTACTGTTGGGCTACAGTGGGTGACTGACTCTGTTACTGCTAGGCTACAGTGGGTGACTGACTCTATTACTGTTAGGCTACAGTGGGTGACTGACTATGTTAATACCAGGCTACAGTGGGTGACTGAGTTACTGTTACTGCTAGGCTCCAGTGGGTGACTGACTCTGTTACTGCTAGGCTACAGTGGTGTGACTGACTCTGTTACTGCTAGGCTACAGTGGGTGACTGACTCTGTTACTGCTAGGCTACAGTGGGTGACTGAGTGACTGTTACTGCTAGGCTACAGTGGGTGACTGACTGACTCTGTTACTGCTAGGCTACAGTGGGTGACTGAGTGACTCTGTTACTGCTAGGCTACAGTGGGTGACTGACTGATTCTGTTACTGCTAGGCTACAGTGGGTGACTGACTCTGTTACTGCTAGGCTAGAGTGGGTGACTGACTGACTCTGTTACTGCTAGGCTACAGTGGGTGACTGACTGTTACTGCTAGGCTACAGTGGGTGACTGACTGACTCTGTTACTGCTAGGCTACAGTGGGTGACTGACTGTTACTGCTAGGCTACAGTGGGTGACTGACTGACTCTGTTACTGCTAGGCTACAGTGGGTGACTGACTGACCTGTTACTGCTAGGGTACAGTGGGTGACTGACTGATTCTGTTACTGCTAGGCTACAGTGGGTGACTGACTGACTCTGTTACTGCTAGGCTACAGTGGGTGACTGACTGACTCTGTTACTGCTAGGCTACAGTGGGTGACTGAGTGACTCTGTTACTGCTAGGCTACAGTGGGTGACTGAGTGACTCTGTTACTACTAGGCTACAGTGGGTGACTGACTGATTCTGTTACTGCTAGGCTATAGTGGGTGACTGACTCTGTTACTGCTAGGCTAGAGTGGGTGACTGACTGACTCTGTTACTGCTAGGCTACAGTGGGTGACTGTCTCTGTTACTGCTAGGCTATAGTGGGATACTGAGTGACTCTGTTACTGCTAGGCTACAGTGGGTGACTGACTGACTCTGTTACTGCTAGGCTACAGTGGGTGACTGACTCTGTTACTGCTAGGCTACAGTGGGTGACTGACTCAGTTAATAGTAGGCTACATTGGATGACTGAGTGACTGTTAATGCTAGTCTACAGTGGATGACTGACTGACTCTGTTACTGCTAGGCTACAGTGGGTGACTGACTGACTCTGTTACTGCTAGGCTACAGTGGGTGACTGAGTGACTCTGTTACTGCTAGGCTACAGTGGGTGACTGACTGATTCTGTTACTGCTAGGCTATAGTGGGTGACTGACTCTGTTACTGCTAGGCTAGAGTGGAGTGACTGACTGACTCTGTTACTGCTAGGCTACAGTGGGTGACTGACTGACTCTGTTACTACTAGGCTACAGTGGGTGACTGAGTGACTCTGTTACTACTAGGCTACAGTGGGTGACTGAGTGACTCTGTTACTGCTAGGCTAGAGTGGGTGACTGACTGACTCTGTTACTGCTAGGCTACAGTGGGTGACTGAGTGACTGTTACTCTTGGACTACAGTTGGTGACTGAGTGACTGTTACTGCTAGGCTACAGTGGGTGACTGACTGACTCTGTTACTGCTAGGCTACAGTGGGTGACTGACTGTTACTGCTAGGCTACAGTGGGTGACTGACTGACTCTGTTACTGCTAGGCTACAGTGCGTGACTGACTGACTCTGTTACTGCTAGGCTATAGTGGGTGACTGACTCTGTTACTGCTAGGCTACAGTGGGTGACTGAGTGACTCTGTTTCTGCTAGGCTACAGTGGATGACTGACTGACTCTGTTACTGCTAGGCTACAGTGGGTGACTGAGTGACTCTGTTTCTGCTATGCTACAGTGGGTGACTGAGTGACTGTTACTGCTAGGCTACAGTGGGTGACTGAGTGACTGTTACTGCTAGGCTACAGTGGATGACTGACTGACTCTGTTACTACTAGGCTACAGTGGGTGACTGAGTGACTGTTACTGTTGGGCTACAGTGGGTGACTGAGTGACTGTTACTGCTGGGCTACAGTGGGTGACTGACTGACTCTGTTACTGCTAGGCTACAGTGGGTGACTGACTGACTCTGTTACTGCTGGGCTACAGTGGGTGACTGACTGACTCTGTTACTGCTGGGCTACAGTGGGTGACTGACTGACTCTGTTAATGCTAGGCTACAGTGGGTGACTGATTGATTCTGTTACTGCTAGGCTACAGTGGGTGACTGACTGACTCTGTTACTGCTAGGCTACAGTGTGTGACTGACTCTGTTACTACTAGGCTACAGTGGGTGACTGACTCTGTTACTACTAGGCTACAGTGGGTGACTGAGTGACTGTTACTGCTAGGCTACAGTGGGTGACTGACTGACTCTGTTATTGCTAGGCTACAGTGGGTGACTGAGTGACTCTGTTACTGCTAGGCTACAGTGCGTGACTGACTGACTCTGTTACTGCTAGGCTATAGTGGGTGACTGACTCTGTTACTGCTAGGCTACAGTGGGTGACTGAGTGACTCTGTTTCTGCTAGGCTACAGTGGGTGACTGAGTGACTGTTACTGCTAGGCTACAGTGGGTGACTGAGTGACTGTTACTGCTAGGCTACAGTGGATGACTGACTGACTCTGTTACTGCTAGGCTACAGTGGGTGACTGAGTGACTGTTACTGTTGGGCTACAGTTGGTGACTTGGTGACTGTTACTGCTAGGCTACAGTGGGTGACTGACTGACTCTGTTACTGCTAGGCTACAGTGGGTGACTGACTGTTACTGCTAGGCTACAGTGGGTGACTGACTGTTACTGCTAGGCTACAGTGGGTGACTGAGTTACTGTTACTGCTAGGCTACAGTGGGTGACTGACTCTGTTACTGCTAGGCTACAGTGGGTGACTGACTCTGTTACTGCTAGGCTACAGTGGGTGACTGAGTGACTCTGTTACTGCTAGGCTACAGTGGGTGACTGAGTGACTGTTACTGCTAGGCTACAGTGGGTGACTGACTGACTCTGTTACTGCTAGGCTACAGTGGGTGACTGAGTGACTCTGTTACTGCTAGGCTACAGTGGGTGACTGAGTGACTGTTACTGTTGGGCTACAGTGGGTGACTGACTGACTGTTACTGCTAGGCTACAGTGGGTGACTGACTGACTCTGTTACTGCTAGGCTACAGTGGGTGACTGACTCTGTTACTGCTAGGCTATAGTGGGTGAGTGACTGACTCTGTTTCTGCTAGGCTACAGTGGGTGACTGAGTGACTGTTACTGCTAGGCTACAGTGGGTGACTGAGTGACTGTTACTGCTAGGCTACAGTGGATGACTGACTGACTCTGTTACTGCTGGGCTACAGTGGGTGACTGAGTGACTGTTACTGTTGGGCTACAGTGGGTGACTGACTCTGTTACTGCTAGGCTACAGTGGGTGACTGACTCTGTTACTGTTAGGATACAGTGGGTGACTGACTATGTTAATACCAGGCTACAGTGGGTGACTGAGTTACTGTTACTGCTAGGCTACAGTGGGTGACTGACTCTGTTACTGCTAGGCTACAGTGGGTGACTGACTCTGTTACTACTAGGCTACAGTGGGTGACTGACTCTGTTACTACTAGGCTACAGTGGGTGACTGAGTGACTGTTACTGCTAGGCTACAGTGGGTGACTGACTGACTCTGTTACTGCTAGGCTACAGTGGGTGACTGAGTGACTCTGTTACTGCTAGGCTACAGTGGGTGACTGACTGATTCTGTTACTGCTAGGCTAGAGTGGGTGACTGACTCTGTTACTGCTAGGCTAGAGTGGGTGACTGACTGACTCTGTTACTGCTAGGCTACAGTGGGTGACTGACTGACTCTGTTACTGCTAGGCTACAGTGGGTGACTGAGTGACTCTGTTACTGCTAGGCTAGAGTGGGTGACTGACTGACTCTGTTACTGCTAGGCTACAGTGGGTGACTGACTGTTACTGCTAGGCTACAGTGGGTGACTGACTGACTCTGTTACTGCTAGGCTACAGTGGGTGACTGACTGTTACTGCTAGGCTACAGTGGGTGACTGACTGACTCTGTTACTGCTAGGCTACAGTGGGTGACTGACTGACTGTTACTGCTAGGGTACAGTGGGTGACTTATTGATTCTGTTACTACTAGGCTACAGTGGGTGACTGACTGACTCTGTTACTGCTAGGCTACAGTGGGTGACTGACTGACTCTGTTACTACTAGGCTACAGTGGGTGACTGACTGACTCTGTTACTGCTAGGCTAGAGTGGGTGACTGACTGACTCTGTTACTGCTAGGCTACAGTGGGTGACTGACTGACTCTGTTACTGCTAGGCTACAGTGGGTGACTGACTGTTACTGCTAGGCTACAGTGGGTGACTGACTGTTACTGCTAGGCTACAGTGGGTGACTGACTGACTCTGTTACTGCTAGGCTACAGTGGGTGACTGACTGACTGTTACTGCTAGGGTACAGTGGGTGACTTATTGATTCTGTTACTACTAGGCTACAGTGGGTGACTGACTGACTCTGTTACTGCAAGGCTACAGTGGGTGACTGACTCTGTTACTGCTAGGCTACAGTGGGTGACTGAGTGACTCTGTTACTGCTAGGCTACAGTGGGTGACTGACTGATTCTGTTACTGCTAGGCTATAGTGGGTGACTGACTCTGTTACTGCTAGGCTAGAGTGGGTGACTGACTGACTCTGTTACTGCTAGGCTACAGTGGGTGACTGTCTCTGTTACTGCTAGGCTATAGTGGGATACTGAGTGACTCTGTTACTGCTAGGCTACAGTGGGTGACTGACTGACTCTGTTACTGCTAGGCTACAGTGGGTGACTGACTCTGTTACTGCTAGGCTACAGTGGGTGACTGACTCAGTTAATAGTAGGCTACATTGGGTGACTGAGTGACTGTTAATGCTAGGCTACAGTGGGTGACTGACTGACTCTGTTACTGCTAGGCTACAGTGGGTGACTGACTGACTCTGTTACTGCTAGGCTACAGTGGGTGACTGAGTGACTCTGTTACTACTAGGCTACAGTGGGTGACTGACTGATTCTGTTACTGCTAGGCTATAGTGGGTGACTGACTCTGTTACTGCTAGGCTACAGTGGGTGACTGAGTGACTGTTACTGTTGGACTACAGTTGGTGACTGAGTGACTGTTACTGCTAGGCTACAGTGGGTGACTGACTGACTCTGTTACTGCTAGGCTACAGTGGGTGACTGACTGTTACTGCTAGGCTACAGTGGGTGACTGAGTGACTCTGTTTCTGCTAGGCTACAGTGGATGACTGACTGACTCTGTTACTGCTAGGCTACAGTGGGTGACTGAGTGACTCTGTTTCTGCTATGCTACAGTGGGTGACTGAGTGACTGTTACTGCTAGGCTACAGTGGGTGACTGAGTGACTGTTACTGCTAGGCTACAGTGGATGACTGACTGACTCTGTTACTACTAGGCTACAGTGGGTGACTGAGTGACTGTTACTGTTCGGCTACAGTGGGTGACTGAGTGACTGTTACTGCTGGGCTACAGTGGGTGACTGACTGACTCTGTTACTGCTAGGCTACAGTGGGTGACTGACTGACTCTGTTACTGCTGGGCTACAGTGGGTGACTGACTGACTCTGTTACTGCTGGGCTACAGTGGGTGACTGACTGACTCTGTTAATGCTAGGCTACAGTGGGTGACTTATTGATTCTGTTACTACTAGGCTACAGTGGGTGACTGACTGACTCTGTTACTGCTAGGCTACAGTGGGTGACTGACTCTGTTACTACTAGGCTACAGTGGGTGACTGACTCTTACTACTAGCCTACAGTGGGTGACTGAGTGACTAATACTGCGAGGCTACATTGGGTGACTGACTCTGTTACTGCTAGGCTACAGTGGGTGACTGACTGACTCTGTTACTGCTAGGCTACAGTGGGTGACTCACTGATTCTGTTACCGCTAGGCTACAGTGGGTGACTGACTCTGTTACTACTAGGCTTCAGTGGGTGCCTGAGTGACTGTTACTGCTAGGCTTCAGTGGGTGACTGACTCTATTACTGTTAGGATACAGTGGGTGACTGACTATGTTAATACCAGGCTCCAGTGGGTGACTGAGTTACTGTTACTGCTAGGCTCCAGTGGGTGACTGACTCTGTTACTGCTAGGCTACAGTGTGTGACTGACTCTGTTACTACTAGGCTACAGTGGGTGACTGAGTGACTGTTACTGCTAGGCTACAGTGGGTGACTGACTGACTCTGTTACTGCTAGGCTACAGTGGGTGACTGAGTGACTCTGTTACTGCTAGGCTACAGTGGGTGACTGACTGACTCTGTTACTGCTAGGCTACAGTGGGTGACTGACTGACTCTGTTACTGCTAGGCTAAAGTGGGTGACTGAGTGACTCTGTTACTACTAGGCTACAGTGGGTGACTGAGTGACTCTGTTACTGCTAGGCTAGAGTGGGTGACTGACTGACTCTGTTACTGCTAGGCTACAGTGGGTGACTGAGTGACTCTGTTACTGCTAGGCTACAGTGGGTGACTGACTGTTACTGCTAGGCTACAGTGGGTGACTGACTGTTACTGCTAGGCTACAGTGGGTGACTGACTGTTACTGCAAGGCTACATTGGGTGAATGACTCTGTTACTGCTAGGCTACAGTGGGTGACTGACTCAGTTAATAGTAGGCTACATTGGATGACTGAGTGACTGTTAATGCTAGTCTACAGTGGATGACTGACTGACTCTGTTACTGCTAGGCTACAGTGGGTGACTGACTGACTCTGTTACTGCTAGGCTACAGTGGGTGACTGAGTGACTCTGTTACTGCTAGGCTACAGTGGGTGACTGACTGATTCTGTTACTGCTAGGCTATAGTGGGTGACTGACTGACTCTGTTACTGCTAGGCAACAGTGGGATACTGAGTGACTCTGTTACTGCTAGGCTACAGTGGGTGACTGAGTGACTGTTACTGTTGGACTACAGTGGGTGACTGAGTGACTGTTACTGTTGGACTACAGTTGGTGACTGAGTGACTGTTACTGCTAGGCTACAGTGGGTGACTGACTGACTCTGTTACTGCTAGGCTACAGTGGGTGACTGACTGTTACTGCTAGGCTACAGTGGGTGACTGACTGACTATGTTACTGCTAGGCTACAGTGGGTGACTGACTGTTACTGCTAGGCTACAGTGGGTGACTGACTGTTACTGCTAGGCTACAGTGGGTGACTGACTGACTCTGTTACTGCTAGGCTACAGTGGGTGACTGACTGACTGTTACTGCTAGGCTACAGTGGGTGACTCACTGATTCTGTTACCGCTAGGCTACAGTGGGTGACTCACTGATTCTGTTACCGCTAGGCTACAGTGGGTGACTGACTCTGTTACTACTAGGCTTCAGTGGGTGACTGAGTGACTGTTACTGCTAGGCTTCAGTGGGTGACTGACTCTATTACTGTTAGGCTACAGTGGGTGACTGACTACTGTTAATGCCAGGCTACAGTGGGTGACTGAGTTACTGTTACTGCTAGGCTACAGTGGGTGACTGACTCTGTTACTGCTAGGCTACAGTGTGTGACTGACTCTGTTACTGCTAGGCTACAGTGGGTGACTGAGTGACTGTTACTGCTAGGCTACAGTGGGTGACTGACTGACTCTGTTACTGCTAGGCTACAGTGGGTGACTGAGTGACTCTGTTATTGCTAGGCTACAGTGGGTGACTGACTGATTCTGTTACTGCTAGGCTAGAGTGGGTGACTGACTGACTCTGTTACTGCTAGGCTACAGTGGGTGACTGAGTGACTCTGTTACTACTAGGCTACAGTGGGTGACTGAGTGACTCTGTTACTGCTAGGCTAGAGTGGGTGACTGACTGACTCTGTTACTGCTAGGCTACAGTGGGTGACTGACTGACTCTGTTACTGCTAGGCTACAGTGGGTGACTGACTGTTACTGCTAGGCTACAGTGGGTGACTGACTGTTACTGCTAGGCTACAGTGGGTGACTGACTGTTACTGCAAGGCTACATTGGGTGAATGACTCTGTTACTGCTAGGCTACAGTGGGTGACTGACTCAGTTAATAGTAGGCTACATTGGATGACTGAGTGACTGTTAATGCTAGTCTACAGTGGATGACTGACTGACTCTGTTACTGCTAGGCTACAGTGGGTGACTGACTGACTCTGTTACTGCTAGGCTACAGTGGATGACTGAGTGACTCTGTTACTACTAGGCTACAGTGGGTGACTGACTGATTCTGTTACTGCTAGGCTATAGTGGGTGACTGACTGACTCTGTTACTGCTAGGCAACAGTGGGATACTGAGTGACTCTGTTACTGCTAGGCTACAGTGGGTGACTGAGTGACTGTTACTGTTGGACTACAGTGGGTGACTGAGTGACTGTTACTGTTGGACTACAGTTGGTGACTGAGTGACTGTTACTGCTAGGCTACAGTGGGTGACTGACTGACTCTGTTACTGCTAGGCTACAGTGGGTGACTGACTGTTACTGCTAGGCTACAGTGGGTGACTGACTGACTATGTTACTGCTAGGCT